>NW_023639381.1:211363-212752 GCF_015228065.2 Penaeus monodon | reverse complement strand
CCCTGTGCCTGTTAGATATCATGACAGTCGGTTAATGATTTCCAGTTCCAATCATTGATTATGATAATCACTTTAATTATGCCTACTTTCTGCTATGATGCGCCTGTGAACAACCGTAAGGTAGTCTGGTGTGCATGCTAGCCATCATTAACTATGGTTAATGATTCCAGTTATTGTCACTGATTACGTTTCATCACTTCCGGATACGGTCATTAGTTACGTTAATCAATTACGGTTTCCAGAGGTCATTAACCTACTTTCTGTTTACACACTCATGCACGTACGTGAGAGGAGATCTGTCCATTGTCCCACTACTTATATATATATATATGCATATATATATACACACACACACACATATATATATATATATATATATATTTTATATATATATAATATATATATATATAACATATACACAGAAATATATATATATACATATATATCATGTTTTATATATAAATACATATATTTATACATATATATATAAAATATAATATATATACAAATATATATAACTTATATACTTGTGTATGTATGTATATATATAAATACTAAAAAAATATGAATATATATATATATATATATATATATATATATATATATATATATATATACATATACACAGAAATATATATATACATATATATCATGTTTTATATATAAATACATATATTTATACATATATATATATAATATATATCTATATAATATATATATATATTTATATATATATATATACACACACACCCACCTCACATATATGACACACACACACACACACACACCACACACACCATATGTATGTATATATATAATAAACAACCCTCCCTGACCAGGACTCGAACCTAGAGCACTCCGGGTATGAAACCGGAGGCCAGTTTCTAAACCAACCATGCCACCCCGACCTACTAAAGGAGTGTGCAACTAGGATCTTACTAGCTCCATAGACATTACCTATCTACTCATACTTGAGTAATGACAGCGAAGTTTTACGCTCACTCCCCGTGGGAACTCGGTGGTAATTGATTTAGAAATTCAAATCCTAAGTCAGATGTATTGAGGTATATTTATGAAAGATGGAATAATACAATGCCGCATTGATAATCGATAAATAACAACCCCAAGTCTGAAAGTCGGACTTGGGATGAACAAGAAAAACTAAGATCATGTTCAACAGCAGAGTTCAGTTCGACAGATACATGTACAAGGAGAAGTGCTAGAGATAGTGGACAAATATACATATATCTAGGCAACTCGTACAGACAAAATCGTGTCCTGCACCGGACTCTTCTTTGAGGTGCAGGACCTGAGCCCATCTCTAGGTGAGTCAGCCTTTGGGTGCTGTCTCACTGGAGGGGGAAAAGTGTTCCCCAAAAATGAAACCTA
>NW_023639381.1:191044-211263 GCF_015228065.2 Penaeus monodon | reverse complement strand
TTTTTTCCTCCCTTTTTTTTTCCCCCCCCCCCATTTTTTTTTTTTGAGAGGCGGATGTCCTCACCAAACCCAGAATTCAACTAAGCAGCTCATACAGAAAATTAGTATCCCCTGCCACCCATATCAGATTATTTCAATCCTTACTTGGTAAGAACACATTGCAGATAGCGCCATGCAAAAATCCGTCAACCCTCCCAACACCCGAAAAAAAAAGCTCCCCATTATACTTGACTCCACGACACACCTGCCCACCACCCGCCCCCAACATCCGGATTCTACCTCGGGGGGAAAGGGAAGGGGAGGACCAGAGGAGAACCAATGAGGTATCAGGGGGAGGGGGCAAGAGGGACCATGGGGGGGTTTTCATTTATGTCACTTTTATATAGACTCACACACGCACGCACGCACACACACACAAAACCCACCCCCACACAAAACACACACACACACACACACACACACCACACCACACACACAAACACACACACAAAACACACACACCACACATATATATATATAAAATATATATATATATATATAAAATATATATATATATATAAATATATATATATATAAAATATATTATATATATATATATATATATATATATATATATATATACATACACACGCTCCAAGCCAGACTGCAAATTTACACATACACTCAAAATGTGCATCAGAAGATAACATGTAGCCAGGGTATGCCCCCTGGAAATTTAAAGTTTAGTTATAATTCCGTTGGTCACTTAGTATCTTCCAAGGGTTTTTTAAAATTAAAGTCTGTTTACTTCCTATTCCTGATAGTGGTTTCTATAAAAATAAAAAAAAACCTGTCTATACATTATGTATAGATGGGTTTATTCGGTAATTGATAAAACAACCCATTTATTTGGTATTATATTAATTACTATATCATCTTTCATAATCAAGTACATTTAGATCACTGTTTGCAGCAAAAGCGATCCTAAGCCCGGGAGATAGCTACTCCAGGCCGAGTTCCTCGCAGCCTTACCCTTTTGAATATCACCTCTACAGCTGAAAAATTTTCTCAAAGAATACCAACAACTCAAGAACGGCTGCTCTACATGAAACTGTCATACGAAATCGGCAGCGAATCAAGCCCATCCCCAAGGGAGACACTTGAAGTACAGGCGAATACGAAGATGATTTACATACAAATTTAAAATTGTGAAACTTGCTTACATATGTGTGTGTGTGTGTGTGTGCGCGCGCGCGCGTGCGTGTGCGATGTATGTTTTGTGTTGTGTGTGTGTTGTGTGTGTGTGTGTGTGTGTGTGGTGTGTGTGCCATATATACCTATAAATACATACACACCCCACATCTACACTTTATATATATATAATATATATATATTATATATATATATATAATATATACATATATATATATATACACATACATATATAAATGTAAATATATATGTATATGCATATGTATATATAAATGTAAATATATATATGCTGCTTGCTCGCTTGAGATTTTGCTAAGTTCTGGCTTCGCCCGGCCTTTTCGCTAGGGCCCCGGCCTGTGTCAGCTTTTTTATGACTGCCTCATTTGTTTGTCTGACACTCGGTGCTTACCTTGGCGGTGGGGATTGCCAGCGGGCACTCCTGTAGCCGTGGTGTAAGCATCTCGCTAATCTCTTTACCAGCACGACGGCTGTGTGCTGTGGGCTTTGTCTTGGGAATTTGCGTGTGCACGCAATTCTCCAAGTAATGTACGAGTGTGGCGTTCGGCTCGCCGCAATGCATGCAAACACCTTCTTAATGTTCTATGGTTTGTATAATCTGCCATGCACAGTGGAAACCCTAGGCGCATTCTGTGCAGAATGACTTCGGTACCTCTATTGTTTATTCAGAGAGTCCCAGTGGTTCGTAGCCTGTGGCGTCTGAGTACCAGCTGGCCGAGGGGAATATCTCTTTTCCTCTCGTGAAGCTGCAGGAGGAAGGAGTTGGCCGTCAACCGACACTTCCTCTAAGTAATTTCGGCTCTGATGTATTATCATGGGATTAGGGGGCATACCCCGGCCGATTTCGGCTAATCTGTCAGCAAGCTCATTGCCTCTGATCCCTATATGGCTGGGAACCCAGTTTATATAATCTTCTCCCCTGAGCAAGAATCCTCTGTGCTAGTGTGCGGATGGTTGTCAGGAGGTAGATGTGTCGTGGGTGAGCGCTGCTGAAGACAGTCGACGGCTCCTTTGGAGTATGTGTGTATGACCACGTGTCCTTCCCTCACGGACGCGTGGCTCGTGCTTCCATGATGACAACTGCCTCTGCCTGTAGCGAGGAGGCGTTGTCTGTTACCCTCATGGATATTGTGGCACCCCTTGCTGCGAAGCCGGCGCCTGCAGTGTGGGTCAAGGATCGCCCGATCCATCCGTGAATATGTTCTGCTCCCCGGAGGGGTGATGGTTGCAATGACCCTCGGGGTTTTCTGCCTTAGGCTAGGGTACAATATTCATTCTTTTGCTTGCCAGTCTCAGGGACCGAGAACTCTATCGAGGTTTGTGCCCACGGCGGAGCTTCGACAAAGTCGGGGTTGTGGGGAGTCCATGCCCTTGGCCAGTAGCGGTTCTTTGAGCTGATGGCGTATTAGCACCTGGCTGTGTGAGACAGCCAGGAGTTATTTGCAAACAGCTCGTTATCTTGTTCTAGGCGTCTGACTATTTTGTGTCTTAGGCTTGTGTTCCTGGGAGCCTGGATGACCTTTGATAAGAATTGTGCTGCCGTTAGATCAATTCGTGAGGCCAAGGGGAGAAGGTTTGTCTCCACTAGGAGGTTGAGGACCTTCGCCCACCTTGGGGCACCCAGAATGACCCTGGCGACTTCGTTTTGGACTGTCTCTAATTGGTCTTTATATTTTCTCTTAATGCCAATCAGAGCGAGGGAGGCATAGTCTACAATGGGCCTGACAGCATGTACGTAGAATGATCTTAGTACTCTATGTCTGGCCCTTATGCGTCTTCCACTCATTGCTCTCATGACAGACAGTCTTGCCTTTGTTCGGTCAAGCAGGTGCTGGAACTCCTTGCGGAAGGAGAGGGTCCGGTCTATCCTTACCCCAAGGTAGAGGTAGTCCTGAACCCACTCCAAGTCCATTCCCTGGATTTTCAGACTTGTGCCTTGAACCCTCTGTCTCAGAGCCATGGCTTTGGATTGGCTGCAGAGATCTTTAGTCCTGTCCTGCAACCACTCCTGGATACCAAGTCCGGGACAACGCTGGGCTTTGTTTAGGCAGTGTGGTCCAGTGGAGATGATAGCGAGATCGTGTGCATAGGAGATGATCTTGCACCCCACTGGGAGGTTTATGTTGAGGATACAGGACATTAATGTGTTAAAAAGGGCTGGACTGAGAACCCCACCCTGTGGCGTTCCATTTTCTAGTGGCATGTGCTGTGATAGGTGACCTTGGAATTTGACTCTGGCTGTTCTATTCGTAAAGTAGCCCACCTACCCAAAGCCAAGAGCTTACCTCTGATTCCTTTTGGATCAGGCTCTCCTGAATGGCAAAGGACTTGCCAATTCGACAGCCTTCTCCAGGTCAAGGAATACTACCACAGATGTGCCTGTGTTTATTGTGCTCAAGAGCGTGGCTATGCTGTGTGCTGTGCTCATGCCCCTGGTGAACCCGTGGAGGTGTTCGTGTGGGGGTCCCATTTTCCATCGGACCCGGGTTTCAGTACCATCCTCTCGGCAGTCTTGGCCAGACAGCTGAGGAGAGAGTGGGGCGGTACTTCCCCGGCTCCTGGTTTAGGGATGGGGAACTATGGTAGCCCTTTTCCAGCTCTGGGTAGAGTGGAAGTTTCCCGGGGACTTGTTGATGAGTTGCAGGAATGCAAGCTCACCTACCAGTCCAGGCGGGAGATGATGGGGTACAGATCCCGTCATCGCCGGGGCTGTGTTTGCAGCTGGCTTTATATGCATCTCTTATTTCCCCTCAGAGAAAAGATAACGTCTGAGTTATCGGGTTCGCTGCCCTTTCTCTGATGTGGGGCAAGTCTGTCGGGTTTGTAGGCGTTCTTGTCTTGCCCTCAGTTCGGCTGGCAGGCTGTCGCTACTCGTTCTCGCAGAGACTCTTGCGCCAGTCTGTTGGCTTCTGACTGGGGGTGGGTGCGTGCATCTCGGGGCTGAGCGGCTGGTGGCTCGCTTGACCTGTTGCCATAGCTCTGAGAGGGTGGTACGGTGATTGAAGGACTCACACCATTCCAGCCACTTTTCCTGCCTCACTCTGCTGGCAGTTTCCTTGGCGTCCCTGACAGCCTCCCTTAGGAGGGCTAGGTTGTCGGGGGTTCTTTGCCTTTGGAAATGTTTTCAGCACATATTTACCCTGTGGTTGACCTCCCTAATCTCGCCATTGAAGTACCAGGCGTCCTTGTGACTCCTGGACCCAGGCCGAGTTTTGGGTATGGTCAGTGAGGCTGCCTCATCAATGGCATTTACAAGTCTGGCTTGTAGCAATTCCACATTTTCGCATTGTGTGGGTTCATTGCTTCTCAGACAGCGGGCCAAGGCGCTCTGGAACGCCTGGCAGTTGGCCTTGTATGTTTTCCATCTTGGATTCGGTCGTGGTATTTCGGCTGGGCCACTATCCATGAGGGTTGTTATAGTGCCATAGTGGTCACTAGTGACGGTCTCATCGACACGCCAGCCAATCCTCTCCACCAGATCGCAGTGGCCAGGGTGAGGTCTAAGCCCCCCTCCTCTCACATGCGTTGGCTCCTGGCTGTTGAGGAGAGCGATCTCGGGGAATGTCTCAAGCACGTTGGCTATGTGACGGCCACCGCACCCGGTGCCCTGCAGGGAGCCGGGAGGGGGTGGTGTGCATTGAGTCTCCCCCTATGATCACTCGGTCGGGTGCTGCGGAAGCACATACCTGGTTTGATTGTCTAAGCTACTACAGTGTGGCCGGCTGTACACATTGTACAATTTCAGGGGTCAGGTGAATCTCGACGGCAAGAGATTCAACATCTTCTCCACAGTGCGGTGCATCGGCTATTGCGGAGCAGGGAATTGTGCTTTGACCAGGGTCATCAGGCCTCTTTGCCATCGGAACGTGGCAGCGGGTAGACGTGGATCCCCGGAGAAGCGAACAGCTTCCGCTGATAATGTCTCCTGGAGCATGACGATGTCAATGCTCCTTGATCGCACTATTGCTGGAGGATGGCACCCCTTGAGGAGACGCCACAGATGTTCCACCTGCGAATGTTTAGATTGCGTGCATGATGTTACTAATTGATAGCTACATCAGAGACATCGTCGTATTCGGATTGACAGTCGGAGTCAGACAACGCAATTGTGAGATCCTCACTGCCTGAGGGGTCTCCTTCGGCTGTCAGGCTATCCCTGGATCCACGGGGGGGTGGAGAGCCTTTGGTAGCTCTGACTTCTCTTGTTTGGCTTTTTTCTGGCCAGGCTGTTTCTGTGCCTTGGCTGGCCTTGCCCCTGGAGGCCCCTTCAGCTTTCTTCGGGATTCGGCTTGTGGCAACGGGGTTAGTGGAGGGCTCTGCCGGGGTGAGGGAAGTTGGCTAGGCTCTCCCTTTTTTTTTAAAGGGAATGCCGTGGGGGTGATGGGGTCTTCCGGCCTGGGGTGAGGGAAGGGTGGGTGATTTCCCTCCCCAAACTTCCTTTCCCCTTTTGCTGGGAGACGTTGTTTGGGAATTTTTTCTCGGGTTCCCTGCCTTTGCCTTTCTTGGGTCCTGTGTCAAGGTTTTCGCCTGGGGCGGTTTTTCAGGGGTCGGATCGTTTTTGTCCCCCCCAAAACTGGTCCTGGGTTGGGAGGAACAAGTTGGTGCTTTGGAACCTTTCCTTTGGGCCCGCCTTGTTCTTGGGGGAACGCTCCTGATTTGGGACTGGTTTGGCTGGCGTTTCCCTTTTTTTTCTTAGGGGCCGGAACCTCGTTTTGTCCTCCCCCAATTTGGGTTGGGGGGGCTGTGCAGTTAGCCTGGTGGTGTCCGTACTTCTGGCACTTGAAACACCGAAGTGGTTCAGGCACATAAGTGCGTAGGTGATAGGTACCCAGTTACCCAGAAAAGGGTAGAGCTTGGGCTACCTTTCATGGTTACCAGGACTGCCTGGTTGGAGTCTTCCCCTTCGACAATCGGGAAGCCTCCACGACCTGTGGGTGTGATGCTATCACCTCCACATCGTATGAGACTGAGAAGCCAAGTAGCACCATCTTTACTCCTCTTTTTTCGGGATTCAGTGGCGAGAGGCTCACTTTCCTCCCATCTTTTAGCTCCTTTGTTTCCGAAGGAAACAAAGGGTGGCTTGATCGTTGGGCATATGATCATGCCCTGATCTCGCGCAACCCGGTTCGCAGGGATTTTTGCGCTGGCTCTCCAATGCCCTTTACCATTTGGTAGGATGTCGAAGCCTTCGGGTTTGACGGGGACCTGAATTGTGGGAAACGCCTTGGGGGTCCAGACTCGCCATCAAAAGTCGGTCTCCAGCCTCGGCCGTTTCGGTCCGCCCCTTTCGGTTTTGGGGTTTGCTCGTGGAGGCACCCTGTTTCGGCTGGTTCAGCTGGTGCTCCTGATTCAGTCAGTGGGGTCGTCTGAGGGGGGCTCAGAGGCCTTTCTGGTCTGGGTGCTGGCCGGAGGGGCCAGCACGAGAGTCCACTGTTGGACAATCTGGTGGACAGACATGTTTGTACATGATTTTCCGTCTTGTCCACCATCTTGGCAGCAGGGATGACAGTGTCCTCCTGTGCTCGGGTTTTCTTTTGCCACCCGGAGGCACGTAAGGCTTCAGGGGGGCTGCCGTGGTCTGGGCCTTGCACGGGTCGTCAACAGTAAGGTCTGTCTGTGGGGGATTTTTTTTTTTGATTTTTCCCTATACTTTGGGAGTGCTTCATCCACTCACGCCCCCACCCACCACGGAGTCCAACAAGGGAAGCTGAATGCTAGAACCATGTCTAACAGCAACAGGAGTGATGAGTGGATATACGCAGCCAAATTTGCCGTTTGCACTGGTACGCACGGATGGTGTGGGTACCAACGGCAGCATGATGCTTTTACCCTAGCCTCACGAGGGAACCAGCCAATTGACCTGACTGGGCCTGGATCAGGCCGCCTGTCTTGCCAGAATAGAGGACCAAAAAGGCGTGTTGCTAGCCGCAGGGCATACTCGTGCACGGCATCGCTCAACCTCCAGGACTCCCCTCTCCCAGCTCACAGGGTGCCCCGCATGGCAAACACGTGGGTAGGTGTCAACCTCTGGGAGTATCCAGAGGGGATGTCCTTCCACCTACGGACATCATTGATGGGAACACTTCTGCTCCTCCCTCAGGAGGAAGGGAGCTCTTTCACTTTTTCCCGGCAGTTCCTCTCCACTCCCCAGAGAGGACCGTACCCTTTTTCAAAGTGAATCCCTCTTTTCTCTGAAACGCCCAAAGGTTGTTTCACCTCATTGAGAAAAGAGGGGGGTCCTGCGCCTGTTCCTGTCAGTTCCTTCATCCCTCTGAAACCAGCCGGCCACAGACTGTTTCACCACAGTGAGGGAGAGAAATTAAATTTTTTTCCAGGAGGGTTTCCCATGGCAGGACGGTTTTTAAGGTGAATCCCTCTTCTCTCAGTGAAGAAGGGGGGGCCTGTACCTGTTCCAGTTAAGCTCCTTCGTCCCTCTGAAAACAGCCAACCACAGACTGTTTTCATCACAGGAGGGAGAGGAGCTACTTTTTTCCCGGCAGTTCTTTGGCAGAGTGGGGTTTCAAAGTGAATCCCTCTTCTCTCTGAAACACCCAAAGTTTCACCTCAGTGAGAGTAGAGGGGGCCTGTACCTGTTCCAGTAAGTTCCCCTTTATCCCTCTGAAATAGCCAACCACAGACTATTTCATCACAGTGAGGGAGAAAAACTAACTTTATCCAGGTACTTTCCTATCACAGGACAGGAACTTGATGTTTTGTCAAGCAGCTGCTATTAGACAGAACCCGGCTGAAGGCCCGACAAGGGGCTCTACCTGCCTATCACCCTATTCGAAAGAAAAAGAGTGGCAGTCATCAGATGGTCTGCCAGACCAGTCCCTAGCAAAAGAATGGCAACTCTATGCACACCGTAAGGCAGGCCCTTTTAAGGCCCCCCAGACACCCCCCTCCCCCGCGGGAGGTAAAGGTCTGCCCACGTCCGAGCACGCGCCCCAAGATGGGGTCCAGTTCACCAGAAGGTGTGCACAGAGTTATCCTAATGCCGAAAATTCGTATAGGAAAGAGTAGGCTAAAGGAGGCACGAAGCTACATGCAAACACATAGCATCGTGGCATCAAACAATGGGGTGCGTCACCGCCGGTAACGCCCGGGAAAAGCCGAGGCCGAGATTGCATGGGGCCCGGGGGCAGTGCATCTCTTAATATGCCCATGCAAAAGCCACACGATCGAGGAATCATGGTGACTCTCTTGCCGTTTCTCGGCTCCACCCGCTGCGCCCGTCCGCCACCCTTGCCGGAACCGGGTCCTCCCTTCTCTCTGAATCGTCCAAATTTAAAGGACCGATTCACTGCAGGGAGAGAGGGGAGGAGAGGAGAGGTCCTTCTTCAGCTGCTTATGTCCTGTTCTTATATATATGTATATATATATGTATATATATGTAAAATATATATATGTAGCAGCACGACCCCGCAACCTGGAGTTCAGCAGTTGTTTCCCAGGTTGGGTCCCCATCAGGTCCACAGCCATATCCGCGCTCATTGGACAGCGGGGTCCCCTCGTTCCCCGCACGCTTTTCACAGCGCTAGTGTACTTAAGCCGCAGAGCCTGAAACGAGATCACATTCCTCGATCCTCCAGTAGAACCAGACAACAGCAGCAGCACCACAAGGGCTGACCAGTCCTTAGCCGACTGGAGAGCCCCACCGGCTCCCCCGTTGACCCCCGACTTCACCCACCAACACCCCGCCAACCCATGGGCCCCTCAACCCACAACAAACACTCCCCAAAGAGATAAGCACCAGTAACCTCATATAATAATACGAACCATCCATCTACTATACTGGTGACCACCGGAGTGACACATTATGGTATTTCGCTCGCTCACTTTGCTCACTCCTGGAGGGGGGGTACCTGTGGCAGAACGACCCCGCAACCTGGAGTTCAGCGTAGTTTCCCAGGTTGGGGCACATCAGGTCCACAGCCATGTCCGCGCTCATTGGACAGCGGGCCCCCTCATTTCCTGCACACTGACACAGCGCTAGTGTACTTAAGCTGCAAAGCCCGAACGAGATCAGCATTCCCCCATCCTCCAGTAGAAACCAGACAAAAAACAAACAGCACCACTAGGGCTGCCCAGTCCTTAGGTGACTGGGAGCCTACCGGCTCCCCGTTGATTTCCGACTTCACCACTCACACCCCCCAACAAACACTCCCCCAAAAAGATAGATACCAGTAACCCCAAATAGTAGATGACTAACAATCTATCTACTATATATAAATGTAAATATATATATGTATGTATTCTTCTTTTAACGGTAGTTCATGTCTGAGCGCCGTGGGCACAGCATGATACTTAATTGTAGTTTTCATGTTGTGATGCTCTTGGAGTGAGTACGTGGTAGGATCCCCAGTTTCCTCTCCACGGAGAGTGCCGGTGGTACCCTTTTTTTTTTTTTTTTTTTTTTTTAGGTAAACATTAGCTCTATTTATCCGGGCTTGGGACCAGCAAATTTGACTTGGGCTGGCTTTTTCCACCCAGTGACTAGTAGGCAATCAAGGTGAAGTTCCTTTGCCCAAGGGAACAACGCGGCGGCGGTGACTCGAACCCTCGAATTCAGATTGCCGTCGTGACGTGTTTAGTCCGCGCTCTAACCATTCGGCACCGCGGCCTTGACGATCATGGGGTTCCATGATTTTTTTTTTTCTTAGCAATTTAGAGCGGTGGTTTGCCATTGCCTTTCCCCCCGGTGTTTTTATCGGTCACCATCTCTATTTTACCCGACACTGACTTGAGCTGGCTGGCCACCCAGTGGGTAGGTAGGCAATCGAGGTGAAGTTCCTTGCCCAAGGGAAACAACCCCGCCGGCCGGTGACTCGAACCCTCGAACTCAGATTGCCGTCGTGACAGTCTTGAGTCGACGCTCTAACCATTCGGCCACCGCGGCCCCATTGTATGTATATATGTATATTTTAATATATGTATGTATAAATCCATACATGTGTGTATATATATATATATTTTATATATAAAATATATATATATATATATATAATATATATACACTCATATATCATTATATATATACATACATATATACATATATCTATATGTAGTATATATACATAATGTGAAAGATGGAATAATGCGAAGCCGCATTATATCGATAAATAACAATCCTCTCTGCCAGAACTCAAACCTAGGTCACTCAGGGTATGAAAACCGGGTCTCAACTAGGATCTCACTAGCTCCATAGACATTGCCTATCTACTCATACTTGAGTAATGTAGCGAAGTTTACACACACTCCCTTGTGAGTGAGTACGTGGTAGGGTCCCCAGTTCCTTTCCACGGAGAGTGCCGTGTTACCTATTTAGGTAATCATTCTCTCCATTTATCCGGGCTTGGGACCAGACTTTACTTGGAGTAATGGAGCAATGCAAGACCACATTGATATTGCCATTCAGCCACCCAGTGGTCAAAAAGGCAATCGAGGTAAAGTTCCTTGCCCAAGGAATTTCATTGTATCTAGATTCGATTTACCTAAATTTTTTAAATCAATGCAAGTGCACACACCAAGCGCCGCATCAAGTACATGAGTGCATCCCTGCACCACGCATCGCCCGCGTGCGTATGTGAGCACTTGCACTGATTTAAATAAATTTTTGGTAAATCGAATCTAGATAGATGAAATTCCTTGGGCAAGGAACTTTACCTCGATTGCCTATTTGACCCCTGTGTGGCTGAATGGGCAATATCAATGTGGCCTTGCATTGCTCCATTACTCCAAGTCAGTGCTGGTCCCAAGCCCGGGATAAAATAGAGAGAATGATTACCTAAATAGGTAACACCGGCACTCTCCATGGAAAGGAACTGGAACTGGGGACCCTACCACGTACTCACTCCAAGAGCATCACAACATGAAAAATGTAGTTTAAATATCACGGCGGCTCAAACATAATCCTACCGTTAAAAAAAAAATGTATAAAATACAATATATGAAAAATGGAATAATGCGAACCACATGGGTATCGATAAATAACAATCCTCTTGACCAGGACTCGAACCTAGGTCATTCAGGGTATGAAATCCAGATCTCAACTAGGATCTCACTAACTCCATAGACATTACCTATCTACTCATACTTGAGTAATGATAGCGAAGTTTTACACACACTCCCTTGTGAGTTCCTGTTTTAGCCCGCAAGTGACAGCCAGCAGCCTATGGGACCTGACCGGACCGAACCTCTGTCCGTCAGTTGTATCATCCTCTCCTTGCAAAATAATATACTGCAGCAAACTAGCAAAAGTATTTTCACCTTTGCCACTGCCTAAGATTTCCGCATCGTTTCCAGACACGCACTCTACAGTTCATCGGGCCCTCGTTACAGTTTCGGCAGCGACGGGATTCGGCCCCCAACAAACCCTGCCTCCGGCCCTACAGATCCTGTCTCCGAAGCAAAAAGCCAGCAGACGCAGAGCAAATACCACACACAAGAGAGATCTCAAGAAACAAGCAAAGTAAGCAACCTACAGTGTTTACCCCGTGACAACACCGCTTGCCGATTGTGTTAAGGTGCAACATTTTTTTTTTTAGGTTATCTAGGTGATATTTTTTATTTGATTTCCCCATACTGTACTGTCTGATTTACCCCCGCACTGTTTCATATGTTTCAATCTGCCCGCCGCAAAGAAAACGGCGATCTCTCCTCCCGCACTCACTCACATCCTTCGCCACTAACCCCACCTCGCACGACTATCACCTGCGATATTCATTCATCAACCCTCACTGCTTAACACCCCATGCCGAAACATCCAGTCGATAGGAGTGACCTCCAGTTACGATCTCGCAACCTGGACGACGCAAACATTCTTGGATTAAACACGGACAACACTAATAACACTGAACACTCATACAGTGAACACGCCGCCACACCAGCGACGGCAACAACACGCACGTACGAACTTACAACCGACACCGCACCACCCTCACCTTCGCCTGCATATTCCCCTCCGCCTCCATCATCCCTTTTCCATACAGCACCTGAATCCTCCCTTACCAACCGACTACGACATGTCCTCCTTGATTAACCCCATCGAGATGATAACTAATGAATCACCCCCCCTCCCAAATTTTCATCCAAACTGTAAACTATGTGAGCTCGAGAGAACCAACACTTGACCACAATTCACCTGAATTCTCAAAGATGTGTATCCGACATGTAACTCAAAGACTTGACCTCAGTGTTCCAGCTATCAGTGAATTATCAAAGTGAGTTAAGGAAAATCTGAGTAGCGCATGGAGTGATTTTAATACTGACTTTCAGTTGAAATTTGCCAGACCCTCTGACCACATCGGCCTCCAACTTTCTAACATATTTAACTGAGACCTGACTCACTTTCCTCTGGCGACCTAACCTCCTTTTGTTCGAAAGTCAGTGATAACTTAGCAGCACTTGAAAAAATCCCCAGACTCCAGCCCATTAGTAATGGACTGAAGAACGCTCATAATTTGTTCACAAGCCCTATTGCTGAATCTGAAACTTTATTCGACACTACTAGAAAATGGTGGAGAGCATTAGTCACAATTATGTCCCCCAGAAAACAAGCGCTTAAAACCCGCCAACTATGCCCATGCTTGCGAGAGAGTCCCTCAGGTTTTGAATCGACTGGTGCTGTAGTAGCACACATGAAGAGAGAGTCATTCCTGCAGGACCCTCCTGCCCGTGAGCGCTTTTGACCCGCCTCCCCACCTGACTGATGTTTGTATACCCCACTGTGTTGTGTTCGTATACCTGTTTGTTTGGTGTTTCTCTATGATGCTTGAGGGAGAAAGAACACCCCAAATTAAAATTAAAGTAGGTTCATTGTAGATCAGCTCTGACAAAATAAAAGGAGCTCTTCACAGTCCCGTGCGCCACCGTCGGCCCTGCCCGAGAGCGCTACTGCCAGACGTGTGACTACAGACACAAAATAAAATTTTGTACTCTACAAATTGTACAGAGATCTCACTCTTTTACATAGGCGATATGCTACACAGCAATATAGTAAATAATCTTCTATATTTCACATGGTGTAACATATCACCAAAAGGCAGCATATACATAATACAATCATATATTATCACAACACAGGCACGATAATATTGCCATAAACATCCCGTACATGGGCATCACAATATGGCGCTCACAATCACATAAGTACCACAACTCATTTTATTATCACAAACCCACATCTCCCTCCCCCCTTTACGTTCATTACGGGAGTCCTTAAAACGGACTTCGTTTTGATACGTTCCGAACGTCGGGTTCAACAGCCACAGATGGGGTGGAAGATCCAGGTGCATCATCTGACAGCTGTTTTTCCCAAAATCAGTTGAGTGTCCAATCATGAGCTGTGTAGGGCACAAGAAGCGTCGATTGCGCCACAGTATAGGGCCACTTGGAAGCCTGATGTGATAATCACGAGATTTGCCAATACCCATGACAGTGCCAACCTTATCCCAACGCTTGGATGTGGGATCCTGGATTCGCACATGCGCCCCAACTTCTAACTTGGAAAGTGAGTGGGTATGAGTGTCATAGCGGGTCTTCACGTCCTTGGCACGTACTGCGCCGACGGTCGCAGTCTTCAGCCTTGGTCTGCCACTCCTTCATGAAGGTACTAGAGTGGGCAGGCACACAGGAGCAAAGGGGGGCATACCAAACGAACTTGAGCAGGAGAACGACCAGTAAAATTTTTGGGGCTTAGGGCAATTCCAGTAAGCCTCTGCCCGACCTCTAAACAGCCCAATATTCCCTTTGGGGGGATCAGATACTTGACTTTCTTCACAGCAGCATCTGCATCCCCTTGGACTGTGGGTAATGGGAGCTTGACATGACAAGACGCACTCCCCATCGCTGAAGGAAAATAGAAAACCCCCCGCTGGAAGTGATGTCCGCCATCGGTGCGCAGGTGAACTGGCACACCCAGTGGAGAATATCATCAGAGAACCACAACTGTGAGATGCCTGCAACGAGGCTCCGTGGTCCTACTTCTAGGGGTGGTGTGGCCCCAGGCCCTTCCCTTCCGTCACCCGCACTCTCCCGGCGATCACGGTCCTACCTTCTGTCGGACTTGGTGCCTGTCGCTCCTCCACCAGTCCCCTCTACTCCCGGTAGCTTTTCCGGGTCTCCTCGGGAGACAGCTTTCCGGGGTCTCCTCGGCAGGCAGCTCCTCCGGCAAGTCCTTGGGAGGCAGCTCCTCCGGCAAGTCCTCGGCAGGCGGGTCCTCCAGGGTGTCCTCGGACGGCAGCTCCTTCGGCGCGTCCTCGGGAAGCAGCTCCTTCGCGTGTCCTTTGGCAGGCGGCTCCTCCGGGGTGGCTTCGGCGGGCAGCTCCTCCGGGGGGGTCCTCGGCAGGCAGCTCCTCCGGCGCATTTTCGGCAGGCAAACTCCTCCGGCGCATCTGCGGCAGGCAGCTCCTTCGGCGTCGGCGGAGAGTGAGAAGCATTGGACGCAGCAGAAACTGCTCACTGTTGAACT
The DNA here is from genome assembly GCF_015228065.2 of Penaeus monodon. NCBI lineage: Eukaryota > Metazoa > Arthropoda > Malacostraca > Decapoda > Penaeidae > Penaeus > Penaeus monodon. Next base: position 196,583 of record NW_023639381.1, on the reverse strand, counting down.
CGCAGTTCACTCTACGGGCTGCTGGGGAGTGAGGCGAAGGATCAGCTCCTGAAAACGGGCACAATCATCCTTTCTGCGTGCGCCTCTTCTTCCTTCCGACGGCTTCCTCATCCTTCCGTCGGGCTTCCCCCTCCTTCTGACGGGCTTCTTCTTCCATCCGACGGGCTTCCTCTTCCATCCGCGGGCTTCCTCACGCCTGTTAACGATATTCCTCCTCTTTCCGACGTGCTTCTTCCTCTTTTCATCCCTCAGTATTATCCACTGGAGCAATGTAGTAATATCTGTGGGAGGTGGGATGCTGGCACTGGCTCCTTCAGACTTTCAAGGCTAGAGTCTGGTTTCTCCGGGGTCGCTCTTAAACTGGCCGCTTGCGGTTTCTTTCCTTTACCCATGGTACCGTGGTAAGGGTGTGAAGATAATAAAGCAAATTCAGCGCAATCCGGGTGAAATTCCGTCCATGCAATGTGGGGAGTGAGCCGCGACGCGAGAGAATCAGTCGTTTCACGAAGCGTCGTAGAGAGCGCAGAGATATGTCTCGCCCCTACGATCTTCAATATGCTTTGATTCGGCTCCCTTATGCTGCTAAATATAGCACTGCACTAAACACAATAGCCACAGCACAACACTATACTTCACTATAGCACCCAATTCCTGCACTAATGAAATCACTCCTGACGGGTCATTCACTGAGCGGCCACGGGGGTGGAGGAGGTACGGGCAGGCGACAGGCCACAGGGCGGGCGTCAGAACTGGAATAACTGGATCACTGCGCCATGTTTGTATACTCACTGTGTTGTTTTTCGTATACCTGTTTTTTGGTGTTTCTCTATGATGCTTGGGGGAGAAGAACACACCATTAAAATTAAAGTGGGTTCATTGTAGATCAGCTCTGACAAAAAAAAAAAGGGAGCTCTTCACAGTCCCCGTGCGCCACGCGTCGGCCCTGCCCGAGAGCGCTACTGCCAGACGTGTGACTACAGACACAAAATAAAATATTGTACTCTACAAATTGTACAGAGAATCTCACTCTTTTACATAGGCGATATGCTACACAGCAATTAAAAGCTAAACATATCTTCTATATTTCACATGGTGAAAACATATCACACAAAAGGCAGCATATACATAATACAATCATATAATTATCACAACACAGGCACGATAATATTGCCATCACATCCCGTACATGGGGGCATCACAATATGGCGCTCACAACTCACATAAGTCCCCAAAACTCACTTTATTATCACAACCCCCAACTGATAGCCGACCCTTATGCTCCCCTGACTGCTTTTCCTCACGTCCTCCCTATACTCGGTCCACGCACTGTCCTGCTCACTCACCTGCATGCGCACCCACCTGCTAATCATCAGATTATAGTGTGCCACGCGACTCCAGTGCCGTGGGGTACCCTCCCCAGACACCTGCTACCGTTGCCTCCGCTCGGGCTATAGAGCTCGTGATGTTATGCCAGCCCTTCTGCCCATTCTACAACAGCGAAGGTCACAGTGGGATGACTGTCGGACATTCCCCCACGGTCGTCAGACTAAACTTGCTTTTACCGTATAACCGTACCAGCAGCGATCGGCAGAATCTCATTTCTCATTAGACACACGGCCGGTTCATCACCCAGAACCCCCCCCCCCCCCCAGGGGCTTGGGTAACGGGTTTTTAAAGAACCTTGGGTGACGTCCCTTCATGCGGGGCCCCCCTATTAAACATCCTTGTCGAGAATCATAATGTTTTTATCCTTCCTTGAGTCCTGGCAGCACAGTGATTATTATCCCCACCGTTTCCCTGAAGAAGTACAAAAATTACAGCCCCATGTAGACCTTCTCTGTGGCTCGTTCATGGGCTAGTGGCGGGATCGCGTATCAGTGAATTAACTCTAGTGGTTTCCCTCTCTGGCAGAACATATAAACACCCCTTTGTGTTGTTTTAAAGCCCCTGCCATTCCGGGGACGTGCTTCTGGGTCATGATTTTATGGTTAATACGGAATTTATCAGATCCGAGAGACAATATTGCCGTCCATGGAATTTATAAGTATAAGCTCATCCCACCAGCACGCACATGGAGTTTCTCACGCTGTCACTCAGTGGCCCCGTCGCGGACACCCCTACTGCCGAGCCAGCTACACCTTCATCTGGGACCACGGCTCCCGGTTGCCGTACTGTCAGACCCTGTTGTTTGTGTAAAGCTGAGGACGGTTTTCCCTCAGCACTTGCTTGTTAACATGAGGCCCATGACGCCTCCATTCTTGTGGTTGTTTCAAAGCCTGAGGATGGTTTTCCCTCAGCATTCGCTCACAAACACGAGGCCTATGACGCCTCCATTCCTATGGTTATTTCAAAGCTTGAGGAAGGGTTTCCCTCTGCAGCTGCTCGTAAGCCCAGGGTTCATGATGCCTCCACTCCAGTAGTTGTTTGCTCCTCCCCCAGTTCGCAAACCTGTTGCACACATTACGTGGACCCCTACCTCCGACAATCATTTCTGTAAGGTCCTGGCGACCACCATCCTTCCACCTTTCATGGATTGTACAGTGCCTGTGAGCGTACCACCTATGGCTGGCACGGTACTGGTGTTACCTGAGAAAGTACATGTGCATGGGTTGGTTACCTTACCCGCACTCTACGAGGCAAGGGATGGTCAGTTTGTTTTATGTATTATCAATGCTAATGAGACCCTGGTCCGCCTTGAGCGTGCTACGAGAGTGCTTGACTGCAAGGTCACGCCACTCCCATTAGTCAAGTTCGACCTCCCTACACTTACATTAGTTACCTCTGTCCCACCTGCCCGGGGCTCACAGACACATGCATCTCCAGCCATGGGTTCACCATCATCTACAGATTTACCACCAGTTGACTACTCCATAGGCAGTTCTGTTTTACATGGTCTTTTCAAGGAATTCCCGCACTTACTACCCAGCCCAGAGCGCCCCATTGGTAGGACCTCAGTGCTCAAGCATGAAATCCGGTTACAGAAGGACGCAAAGCTTGTCTATATTCCTGCGTCCACATACCCCAAGCTGCAGACAAGCTTTCAGTGAACAAGTATCGAAACTTTTAGAGATGGATCTTATAGAACCAAGCACCTCACTGTGGAATGCCCCCATGATCTTAGTACCAAAGAAAGACGGCTCTCTGCATCCCATAGTAGACTGTTGTAAACTAAATGCTCTCACTATTCCCGATCGTTTCCCCATCCCCTAGCTACGATCGCTTCTGCAGGATGTGGGGAAAGGACATTCCAGGTTCTCCACCATAGACTTGCAGGCAGGTTTCTTTCAGGTAGACCTCGACGAAAATTCTCGAACGTTTACAGCCTTTTCCACCTCACAAGGTCATTTCCAATTCAAGTCAATGCCATTCGGACTCAGGAATTCCCCTATTACATTTTCTCGTCTTATGGGCATTATCATGGCTGGTTTATTGGGCAACACCGTCTTTCATTCGATGATCATTTGGATCCCTTTGATTTCATTCCCCCTCACATGTAACCTATGGCCTTCCTATACTGTCTACATTATTCGAAGTAATAACCGCCGTGCTTGGTTTTGTACTGTATCGTTGCATAGTGATTAAGACATTAGCACGCAGAATACCTGCCAGTACCGGTGACGCAGGCGCCGTCAGCATTTAGTCTTGTAAATTCTCTTACTTTGTTACTGGCTATGCCTGGCTGTTTATCTTGTACATCTTTTATTGTCTTCCCATGTATATCTTTGTTACTGTTATTTTGTATTTTTACGCTACTATATAGTTTGTGCTTATTTGTCATTTTTCCTATTTGTCATATTCGTGAGTATATGATATACTGATTTTATACATTGTATGTTAATATTATTTTATATTATCTTTTTGATTTTCTACATTGTATAACTTCTTGATGTTACTGTATGTGTTCACTGTTATCCGTTTGGATTTTTGTATTTCATATGTACTTACTGTTTACTTATTTTCCGTGAGTAGGATATTTTATGCTTAGGTTGTATTGTTTAGCTAGCTGCGCCTTTTCACTTTCTCTGACACCTGACGTGACCGAGCGATGTAATACCTATTTCACATATGGCCTATTTCACCTCACACCAAATCCCCCCCAGAGTGTTTCATATAACCCTTACAGCTACAAGACTCCCTTGAGGCCACTCATAGCAGACACTTTCCATCACTCTACTATTACCATACATACAACACTATTAACTTATAAATATCTATCTAATACAGTAACACCAACAACTACATACCAAACTTTTGCTAGACACGACAGCGGACGCAACATCCGCAGGCCTTCCGCCTCGTGACGTTGCCCCATGTACACGATCACATCCGTCCTTCATACTTCCCAGTACATCGCAACCCTTGTGAGTTCCTTGTTCAACCTATATAAAAGAGGGTCGCCTGCGAGCGACAGACAGACAGCCTACACCACGCTGACCGGACCGAACCTCTGTTCGTCAGTTGTACCATCCTCTCCTTGCAATATAATATACTCCAACAAACTAGGAAGAAGTCTGTTTCACCTTTGCCGCTACCCATGATTTCTGCATCGTGCCAGACGCGACTTGTCTACAATCTACCTCTTTTTCTTCTTTTCCGAAAATAGTAAGTCGTATCTTCTCAGTCTTTCTTCATAGCTCATATCTCTTGTGGCTGCTCTTTGAACTTTTCTATTTCATCTATATCCTTTTTTAGTGTGGACTCCATACAGCTGCACCATACTCAAGACTAGGTCTTATGTTGGCTGTAATGATCTTCTTTACCATATCTTCGTCCATATACACGAATGCCCTCTTCATATTGGCAGTCAGCCCTAGCATTTTATGGAGTTTGTCCTTTTCATGATTATTCCAAGGTCTTTTTTTTTTTTAATTTTTTTTTTTATTTTTTAGTCCTTTATTTAACACCCTGGCTAACTGCACAGGTGTGGTCAAGCTGTGGTACATTTGGTGCATAGTTATAACATATAATGGTATTATTTTAGCTATAACATTATTATGATAACTACTATATCAGTTAAAGGAAAGGAACAATTACACATTTGTTTATCTACTCATCTGCCATGCCGGTGTACAGCTTGGGCGTGGAAAGGCATTGCTACATTTGATATGCGGTCATGTGATACTACATTCCAAATTTAAGATACAACTTAAGTATATCAGAGGATATGAAATAGTTACATAGTTCTCCGTACCTCATGCTAGGTGGTCTGATAGGCTGTAACACATGGCACTCTGAGATATAGTGTACAAGTGTTCGTTTATATTCCTCATTACACAGTTTACACTTAGTTTCTACAACATTACAAACTGTACTGACCTGCCATTACAATTTATATCAATGCCTCGTTCTTGCGGTCACATTATCACACTCTCTTGCTCTTGTTTTATATAACCATAGGTGAATGAATCGTGCCTACACCGGTCATAGTGCTTTATGCCACAGTTTTCAGGGCGTTGAGAATTAATCAGTTCAGTGAAGTCCTCTTTGAAGGAAGCTTTAATTCTGCATAAAATCCTAGAATAGGATGGAATCCACACAA
>NW_023639381.1:181044-186044 GCF_015228065.2 Penaeus monodon | reverse complement strand
ATACTGATATACACACCGCGTCATACAGTACTTGCATCGTTTTTACGTTTCTCACAATATTTGATTATGATGGGGACCATCATTTAGAAACCAGGGAGATATGTAACCCAGCTTTATATATGTGATGTTACTGAAATATGTATGCCAATGTTATTCTATTTATATGTTGTTATATTCTACATGCCTTGTATAATCTTATGTATTGTCACATGCCTATATTCCCACACACGCACATACATATAAGTATGTCCATTGCTTTACCTGTTTATTCGTCTCTCGTTGCCACACTAGACATTCCTATGTTGTATTGTCTATCCCCTTCCACAAGAGCTATGCATTGTTGTAACACTACCTTTCATCACCAATGGTTGCCATATGTTAAGCACGTGATCTATGCCCATCTTTAGACCACTGTAGGAGATGACAGGGAGACTCCCTGCGGGGAGCCGAGGAGCAACACCTCGTTCCTCGGCGCACCCGTACTCCATCATTACTATACAAACAAAGGAGTCAAGACATCTTGGTCGTCTAGCTTACACCCTAAGCTCGCCACCTACCATACTCTTGTAGGGCCCATCATTCCGGCTCTTACAGTGTGTGTGTGTGTGTGTGTGTGTGTGTGTGTGTGTGTGTGTGTGTGTGTGTGTGTGTGTGTGTGTGCGTACATTTATACATAGATACACGCATATATATATATATACATACATATATATATATATATATATATATATATATATATATACACATACATACATACATACATACATACATACGTATATGCATGTAAGTTTATGTATATACGCACATACATGTATTTGTGTGTGTGTATATACAAGTATATGTATGTATGTATGTATGTATATATGTATATATATATATATATATATATATATATATATATATATATATATATATTGTGTGTGTGTGTGTGTGTGTGTGTGTGTGTGTGTGTGTGTGTATGTATATATGTATTTATATATATTATATCTTATATATCTATATATCTATATATCTATCTATCTATCTATCTATCTATCTATCTATCTATCTATATATATATATATATATATATATATATATATATATATACACACACACACACACAATATATATATATACACATACATATACACACATTTAAAGTTTCTGAGAATTCCTGGTGGAAAATTGGATTTTTCAGGCAATAAATGCATAATATCTAGTATTCTGGGATTGGAATGTTCTTCTTTGTGATTGGCACGTGATATTTCTTAAATATCTTCAATGACAACTAATATTAGCCAATGAAAATATGTAAAAAAGTTTGGTAACATTACATTGTTTTGCCAAATGCAACTAGAACTTGGATAACTGGCAACATTAGTACAATCGTGATACCCAAACATCGATGACGTTTAATCATTTTTGACAAAAAGTGCGTTTATTTCGTTCATTTTATAAATGTAAAACATATATTTTGAAAAGCTAAAAAAATATTTACTTACCATTTTATCTGTAAATGTAAATCGTAGGTATCTCATGTCATTTATGAATGACAACTTACCCAATTACTTTATGGGTTGTTTATGCTGACGACTCATAGAGGTCCCGAATCCACAATTAGGTGACATGTAGGGATATCCTTAAAATGATATGATCTTCAGAGAACATTATGTCAGATATTTTTGACAGAGACAGACAAATATGCATCATGTTTCCACGCGTGTATATATTTCTGTCTACACGTATACAAAACTTATTGTCCAGCATTATTTCCGCAGGTTGGACGACTGGCTGAGAACTGAGGAAGCGAGGCCGACCGTCGTGCCTGGCCCGTCCACGGCAAGGGCCTTCCGGCGCCCGAGTGAACCCTTCAAGTCCATCCTGAAGAAAAGCTCTGCCGAAGGCCGCCAGCCGCCGCGACGACGCCGCACCACCTCGCTGCAAATCGTCGATACAAGACAATGGTATCTCGGCCTCGAGAAGTCTTGAGATATACACTTTCATTTTCATTTGTGATTTTTGAAGGTAAACAAACATACACTGTCAAGAGACAGTCACGTGTGCCCCATGACAGTGGATATTCGATATCAGAAAAGTACACTGCGCCGAAATACTTCGGTAAACAGGACATGACATATCCCATAAAGGTTTACGACGGTAGACCACGACCCCAAAGGGATCGCAGAGGGTTAGGAGGAGGTTGAGAAAGCCTTTGAGGAAAATATTGTAGGCCACTTTGCTGGGCGATCATCATCAGTGTTTATATGCTCAACAGCCATCCTTTTGAGGAATGTCGTACTCCAGTTAAGTAAATAAAAATTGGACTGATTGCTGAATAGAATCGTCGTCTTTTTTCCTTGCCCGAATTTATGTAGTGAGAACTGAGGTTTGAGAAAAGGGTTTTGAGTGTAAAGTTGTTAGCAACTACTGTTCTTGTCAGTCTAAAATGCACACTAATCACAGGCAGAGTGTGCATTTCTGTTTATCTGATATCGCAAAAAATATGTGCATTTTTGTGTAGGTGCAATTGGATATAATACTTTAGAAGACCAGGCGAATGGCTTAATGACCTAATTTGTGAAATGAACCGTGTTCATAGCGACGAATGTAGAAAAGGTATGATTGAAAATAAATTGATACAAATCTTACACTGTGAAGATATTCATTCTCATTCATACCTTTTATACACTGATCAGTGAAAGTTAGGGGCAGGATCGATTATACCACGAAAATATGCATTATCTTAAGAATCTTTCTTATCTTGCCTTAATCACCATCATCTGCATTTTCACTGTGGCAAATCAAATTAATCCCAACTCCACTAATTATTTTTCAAAATTGTGGGACTCGAATATTGTCATTTTCTCAGATTCGACAGAGAAAGGAATAAAGTGTGGTGTAAAATATGCTTGTGACCTCAGTTTTCTTTTTTTTTTTTACAATTCTAGGTCAGATATACTGGCCTACAGTGGGTTCCTGGGAAGCAAGCTATATCCGAATGCAGTCAGGATAGATACTCGATTCTTTTTTTTTGTAATTTCCTTAAATCTTGATTTACACAACGTATATACAACATATAAAACTTTTTCCTTCATGGAAATAATTAGCTTGATGTACACGATATTGTAGCCAACGAAAATTTATCGGTACTTAGTGATTATCTTGTAATCTGTATTTTCCTTTAAAATATTGATCCAGATAGATCCAGTACTGATGATTGTTGCAGATTAAACAAAGCATTTGCATATCTATTAAAATTAAATTGTCATAAGTGGCCTATATCGAGTTAATGACTGTTAGCATTTGAATACAAAATTGGTTTCCTACGCATCTGCATTTTATTTTGCAACAGCGTGTAGTGACACGATGAGATTTAGTAGGTGGAGTTACTAATCACAGTGGGCAACATTAATAGTAAGGTTTGATTTCTGTCTCAAGATCGATGCATTTATCAACTGTACGTATGCCCATAATAAATGAGGAACATTTATGAGAATAGTTTAGCAACTCTAATAATCCGAGTTCTACGGAAATCTATGGAAAGAATAAATAAAAGAATAATATATAGGGAGCCAACTGCTCTACCATGGGTCAGCAACTTTTTTCTGTAGAGGGCCAGAGGTCATGTTTATGAGCCAGTGGAGAGCCACTTTTACAGCAAAAGGAAATGGTGAAAAAACGAACTGAGATTAAGTTTCATTTTCATTTAAAGAAAAGTCAAGAATGCAGTCTTTAGAGAGATTACCCACATTATGGACCCAGAAGACTGGAATTCTTCTGAAGATTGTAGATTGCATGGCTTTGCGGCTGCTAACCCCTTCCTTATCTAATAATTAAAATGTGAAAAATATTAATGAATATGGATAAAATGGGAATACAATACAACAGTTTATTGTCTGAATTGCAGCCCTCTGATCCCCCACTTCCTCAAAACTGGGTATCTACCCATTTCTAATAACGAAATAGGAAATGCTTAATCTTCTACTTTATCCACTTCTTAACCCACTTATATATATATATGTAAATATATATATATATATATATATATATATATATATATATATATATATATAATATACACACACACAACACACACACACACACACACACACACACACACACACACACACATATATATATATATATATATATATATATATTTTTTTTTTTTTTTTTTTTTTTTAGCAAATAGAAACTGATATCACTGTTTTATGCAGTGACAGATCCAAAGAACGGGGTGCTTAACGTGGGAAATTGCGCTTCCCCAGCATAGTAATACACAACATATGAAAATTATGTATCAAAAGGTCAGAATACAATGTTAATATATAAAAATATCATAATATCCTTTAAAATGCCTTTAAAATGCCAGCCTTGTCTGTGTGCACATTTTCTTGCTGTACACTCCACCCAAAGCATAATATCTCGAATCAGACAGTAGCATTTGTGTTAGTGTTTGTCTAATATTTCATGAACCTACACCATTGTGGAAATCTAATACTTAGCATTGTTCCCCTATTAATACTAACAGATGATGACAGAAGAGCAGCGTAGTGGGCACGAGTTTTTGGGCCAACATATTATGAACCACGATCGCTGATGCTGAAGGCAGCACTGGTTAGAATCATGCTAACAAGAAGGTCACATATAGCACTTCAAGAATCTTATCCAGAAAATAGCATGCCATATTCCAAAATACTGCAGCTCTCTGTATATACACTATTTACAAAGGAAAGAATACAGTTTGTATAATATATATATATATATATATATATATATATAAACATGCATTTTATATATATATATACTATATATATATATATATATAATATATATATATGTATATATATATTATATATATATATATATTATATATATATATATATATATATATCCGCGTGTGTGTGTGTGTGTGTTTGTGTGTGTATAGATATAAATATGTATATGTAAATATATATATTTATATATACACTCTGTATTATATATATATATTATATATAATTAATTTTATATATATA
>NW_023639381.1:177054-180944 GCF_015228065.2 Penaeus monodon | reverse complement strand
GATAGAACTGAACCGACTAACTACAGCAGGTGTCCCTCCCCCACCCCTCCTCTCCAATACAGGCGACTGGACAGAACGACTCACCTTGCCCATCACAACAAGAAGTAGGTTGATGACCGCTGAAAGTGATAAACGTAATCAATGACCATAACCTGAATCAATAACCATAGTTAATGATGTCTAACACAAACACATGCACACCTGGAGAACTCCCCTCCCCTCCCCTCCTCTCTGAAACAATATGCCTGGTACCACACATGATCCCTCCCCCCACCCTTCCTACCTCACCCCATCACCACCCCCTCTCCCATACCCTCCCACCCACACCGCAATATTCGTCATGTTTAAACTTGTACCTGATAATTGACCCTGTTACACACATGAGTGATCACACCTCCTAACGAATGAGGCTATCATAATCCAACCTAATGCCAGGTGTCACAGATGACCCACCTCCATCATCATCCCCCCCCCCATAAATTTCCCTCTAATGATGTCTAACACCCACACCTAAAGGGTTCCTCTCACCCTCCCCTCCTCTCCAAAGCAACCCTTCTTTCCTTCCTACCGCCCCTGCCCCACATTCCTCAATATCCCATCACAAAATAATAATAGTAAGAAAAAGAAGAAGCAAACAAACAAATTATCAGTCACAAGTCCTGCCTAAGGAGATAATACAGCCCTGCACTGAAGTGTTACAGGCGAGTGATCACACCTATAGCTAATGAACGTGACATGATCAATAACCGTGACAGGGAGAGGGAGTTCTCCTTCCCTCCCATCCCCACCCCTACCTCTCACCCAGACACAGCGTGCTTACCCACGGGTTGTTGATAATACAACTACCTCTTCTTGCTCAGAGGTAATGATGAAATAATCGCAAAGATTATAATCAGTATCTTTAAAATGTTTACAAATGCATAATATAACAAAGGTGCAGGCCTAATAAGAATGATTCAACAGAAATTACTTAATTTCACAGAATGATTAATAAGCTTGCGATCTCCTCTTATCTTTTAACATGTTATACTAGTCGTTCTTCTTACATCCCAAAGGCATCTTCATAATATAGTTCATTGTAAAGGATCATCAAACTTGTAGTACTCAATATGCTTTTACTATGCTCTCAAGATTACACAAACACACGTCCTAAGAGACAATAACACAAATAAAAGAAAAATAAGATTTAAATTTTCTGTGTAAATGTAAAAGGCGATCACCAATATTTCAGCTGTTTGCACCTTCCATGCTTATAAAACTAAAAGGTTAATTACCCAATTGATTGAAAAGTCGCTGTTTTTATTCTATTTAGAGAGCATTAATTAATAATTTCAAGGTATCTGCACCAGGTCAAAGGCGGGTTTCCCCCTCATATTTACGCCTGAACACCTAATTATCTACCAACTAGCGTCACTACCTGCCCCACGTGTCGACTCAGTTATATTTTGCTAATTAACCTCAAGGGGCAACGCACTATTTTTCCTAAAATGTTCCTGACTCATTTCTCGATTTTTTACAATGCATCTTAGGAAATGTATTTAGTTTTCCCTTAAGGCCCATATGTATGTTATGTTATGCTAATTAACCTCAAGAGGCAATACAATGTTCCTACCTCATCTCTCAATTTTCTACAATCTCCAATGCAAATTAGGGAATGTGTTCAGCTTTCCCTTAAGGTCTATATGTATAACTATAGGCAGACGGGCGTATCCTTGCATGTCAATACCTTATGATATAAAAAGACCAGTGTAAACATCGATTATGGATCCCCCGTTTTATGTTGATATAAAAAAGACGAATCAGCACAGTAGGTGAACTAGCTTTTTCAGTAATTTACTCTCGCCTACGAAATTTGTCTATAGTACCTGCCTACAAGTATATAGGAAGACAAAGAACGATACAATGGTAACAAATATTGTTGGTTACTGTAGTTTCATTTATCTACCAAATATACTTTTGTGTCCCCTACAAGTATGGCAAAAATATTGCAGGACACAAATAACCTTACTAGTGGACATAAGTCAACCAAACTTTACTTCTCGATTTCCTCTGCCATTGTCTTTCTCACCTGTCTACAAATATGCGGTAAGAGATGGGAGGGGCTAGATAAGTTATCTTTCGCAGACAGTCATCACACCTTCGGACTACGGTGATTTACTTTATCGGGAAACGCGCATTCAGGTACCACTTTTTAAGTAATACATGCATATATTTTCTTAAATCTTTTACAAAGACAGAAATATCTTTACGTCGATACTGAATAAAACATGCGACTCGACATCGTCAATATTTTCTGAATGAAAAAAAAAAAAAAAAAAAAAAAAAAAAAAAAAAAAAAAAAACGCATCACCATCAAACATTGTCAGAATTTAGCATGCTGTCTGCTAAGATCTATCGCATCGAGGGTGTCATATATATTTTTACTCCCTCGGGTAAAAATACCCATGATCAAAAATCCCTACTTTAGGTTAATTTGTCTGTGTCTTTGTCCAATACACGAACAATTATAAAAGCTTTATAACATGAGGTGCAAACAAGTTATATTATTTTACCTAATATTTTTTCATATTTCATAAAAGTATTTGGTTTTGATAAAGAGTCAGTTGCTAAAATGGGGAAATATGTTAACAATTAGTCAAAAACTTATATAGCCTCCTCCCCCATCTCTTGCCGCATATTTGTAGGTGAGAAAGACAATGTCGGAGAAATCGTGAAGTAAAGTTTGGTTGACTTATGTCCGTTAGCAAGGTAATTTGTGTCCTTTTGCAATTTTATACCTGTTCTCGTAGGAGACAAAAAATTATATTTGCTAGATAAATGAAACTACGGTAACCATCAATATTGGTTACCGTTGCATAGTTCCTTTTCTTCCTATATACTCGTAGGCAGGTACTATAGACGATTTCGTGGAGGAGTAAATTACTGAAAACGTAGTCCACCTGTGCTAATTCGTCTTTTTCTTATATCATTATAAAATGGAGGATGTATTGGTATGCAACCTCATGGAAAGAAACGCCCGTCTGTATAGAGTTATACATATGGGCCTTAAGATTTCCCAAGTTGCATTGTCGAATGTAAAAAATCGAGAAATGAGGCAGGAACATTTTAGGAAAAGCACTGCATCGCCCCTTGAGGTTAATAAGCAAAACATAGCTGAGTCGACACGTGAGGCAGGTAATGATGCTAGTTGGTAAATAATTAGGTGTTCACGTGTAAATATGAGCGGGAAAACCGCCTTTGACCTGGCGCAGATACCTTGAAAACCCTATTAATGCTATATAAATAGAATAAAACCTCGACTTTTCAATTTATTAGCTAGTTAGTTTTATAAGCTTAAAACGTGCAAACGTGCACGTGTGTTTGCCGTGCGTGGCGTCCCGTATTGCCAGGAGACAGGAGTCCTGGAGGTTGAGCGATGCTGCACTCTGTGCCCTGCATCTAGCAACACACCTCTTTGGTCCTCTATTCTGGTTAGATGGGTGGCTTGAACAAGGCCAGGTCAAGTCAATCGGCTGGTTAAATATGGCTAGGGTCAAGCAGGCGCTGTTCAGTCGGTAGCGCATAGGTCCCGCGACTGCCATCAGTACTGGAATTGTGGTTGCGTATATTTCCTCATTATCCCTGTGGCTGTTGTGAGATTTTGAGCCCCAACTATAGCTTCCCTTTGTTGGACTCCATGGTGGGTGGGGGGTTGAGTAAATGAATTATAATTTGTATGATTACTACAAATTTGCAGTAATCAAATCTAGCTCTCTCCCTGAAGACCTATGCAATCTCCTAACCATTCCCACTGGAACATCACATGTCACTTTGGAACCTTTCCAGCTTCTAAAGGGCAAGAATGGGAATCGCAATGGCTCCTGGAATCCCAAACCAGGTAAGGAGAAAAG
>NW_023639381.1:172054-174554 GCF_015228065.2 Penaeus monodon | reverse complement strand
TCCCTAATGGTGCAGATTCATCAAATGAAATAGCATGACGCTGCAACACTCCCATTAACTGACTACGTCTATGCGAGCCAAGATGGTCAAGTTTGGCTTTAGAGATGAAAGACAAAGTCGCCATCATGTCCAACAAATTCTGAAAAATGCGAACAATTAGAATGTGCAAACCCTATACTATCAAAACCATCACCTGGACATTCAGAAGCATTATGAACACAAAAACAATCTGAACGAAAATACTCATTTCCATTACAGTGAATATCAGCATCAGGACAATCATTATTAAAATCTTTAAAATTACTAAAAATATTAAAATCAAGATTACTAAAATCACTACCCTCATGTAATCCTGAATCAGATTCATTTCTTACATATTCAAAAACGTTGTCTACACCTTCAATACAAGCAATATTTGCTCCTTGTTTTAAGATTACAGGATACTTGTGATCACTTACTATCCAAATGGACACTTTACCTCCCGACACCTGTGTTACGCTACGTGGAATTAATACCTGAGCAGTTTTGCCTATAACTATAGCAACCATCTTTAGACTGTTCAGAACCACGCCTATAATGAACTTTCCCGTCTCTGGTGAACAAGCTACCGTCTCAGTGCACAATACTTGCGTGGTACCATCAGTTTCCCTTGGCTGATTATGCATACGACGCTTAGAAAGTATCCTTATACACAATGATGGTGTATCACTAAAAGTCATGCGGACCCGAACTCCGTTTAGCGTGACATAACTTGTGGAGAGTTAAAAGCAACCGTCCTAAATTAAACCTCCTAAGCCAGCCCATACCTAACAGGATGTCGCCTGGGAATTGAACATCTTCCGAGACTATATTTACATCGTGTTTACACTTGGCACTTTCGCTGATGCAGAAGTATAGACTTGCTCTCTCGTGCGTTCGAAACGAGTGACTTGAAGCTCCGTGTAATTTGCGAGTTGCAGGTCTAAGTGAATGGATATTCAATAAATCTTTCATCCGGTTCTTCATCAAGGTTATCTCTGATCCCGTATCAATAAAACAAGTGCAAAGAACACCGTTAACTTTTAGCGGTCTTCCTACTTTAACCTTATCGTTAACAGGTGCAATCCTGACTGTATTCTCATGCGTTGTGGCTATTTGAATTTCCCGCTGAATTTGCCGCACGGGAGGCTGGGAATGGTCGCGTCCCGTGGGAAAAAAGGGCAGTTCCGCGCAAGATGACCTACCTCATTACACGTGTAGCACTTTAACGAATTACTTTCTGACATAATCTGCCTCCCCCTACAATCTTTCGTATCGTGGGAATGTAATTTATGATAGGAGCAATATATAGGGAATTTCCGAACGCGTGAGGTCTCACCGTTTGTCTTGACCTGGCTTTCTGTAGACTTAACATTAGTCATTCTAATACTCCAACATCTTTGCACAGCATCTATCAGTACTTGAAGTGGGTCTTCTTCCTTCAAGACTAAAGCTTCCCTTAAGCACTGAGGTAATCCCTGAAAAAATATGCGGCGGATTAATTCGTCCGGCATCCCGACGGATTACGGGTAATCCCTCACACCTGTATAAACTACCGATTCTATAGTCACAAAGAAATCGATCGGTGCTTGTCCTGCAGCCTACTTATAATTACTCAGGTGATTAAAGAAGTCGGTAGAAGAACATGTGCCCCTGAATTTTACTCTAAGTTTCTCCATAAAGTCTACCCACGAGGTAGAATGTATATATATATACATATATATATATATATATATATATATATATATATATATATATATATATATATATATATATGTATTTACATGTACATATATCTACATATAAACATTTATATATATAAACACACACACACACACACACACACACACACACACACACACACACACACACACACACACACACATAATATATATATATATATATATATATATATATATATATATATATATATATATTTATGTGTGTGTGTGTGTGTGTGTGTGTGTGTGTGTGTTTATACATATAAATGTATACATGTAGATATATATACATATATATATATATATATGAATTTACTTTTATTTATATGTATGTATATATGTATATATATATGTAAATGTATATATATATATATATATATATATATATATATATATATATAGCGTGTGTGTGTGTGTCTTGTGTGTAGTGTGTGTATTTACATGTATAATATATATATAATAATATACGTATATATATATATATATATATATATATATATATATATATACTGGACAGAACGACTCACCTTGCGCATCACAGAAAGAAGTAGGTTAATGACCACTGAAGGTGATTAACGTAATCAATGACCGTAACCGGAATCATTAACCATAGTTAATGATGTCTAACACACACCTGGAGGACTCCCCTCCCCACCTCTCTGAAACAATATGCCTGGTACCACAAGATGCCACCTCCTCTAACCTACCCCCCTAACCCCACCCCCCTCCCCCCATCATGACCAACCCACTTCACCTACAGA
>NW_023639381.1:167323-171954 GCF_015228065.2 Penaeus monodon | reverse complement strand
ATATAAGATTTTATAATATAAAAAAACCAAAATAGATAAATAAATAAAAATTTTAAAATATATATATATTTTAATTTTATATTATATATATATATATATATATATTATATATAACCTTAATTATAAAATTTTATATTAAAATTATATATTATTATTATCTTAAATATATAAAATTATATATATTATATATAACATAATATATTTTATATAATACTATATATATATAAAAATATATATTAAAAAATAAAAAATTATATATAAAATATATATATATATATATTATTATATATATTATATATATTATAATATATATTATAATATATATATAAAATTTATATATATATAATTTTTATATATATATAATATATATATTATATATATATATAAAATTATATATTTTAAAATATAATATATATTATATTTTTTTTTAAAAAAATTTTGGGGTTTTGGGGTTTTTTTAAAAATTTTTTTTTTTGTTCCATTATATTAAAAAAAACCCCAAAAAACTTTATATATTTTATTTTATATATATATATAATAATATATATATATATTAAAATATATAAAATAAATATATATATATGGGTTTTTATATATATTTATAAAATATATATATATATAATATTATTTTATATTATAAAATATTTATATATATATAATATATATATATATATATAAAAATATATATTTATAGGGTATTATAAATAAGTATATAATTAAAATTTTAGACATATTTTAAAATTTTAAAATATATTTTATAAAATAATATATAAATACATATTTTTTGTATATATTATATATAAATATATGTATATATATATTAATAAATTTTTAATATATAGTATTTATATATATATATAAACAAAAAAAATATATATTAATATCTTTTAAAAAAATATATATATATATATATTTTATATTAAAAATAATTTTATATTTTATATATATAAAAATAACTAAAAAATTTTTCTATTTTAAAATTTTTATAAATTATATGATATTTTTAAAATATTTATATATATATAATTTTATATATATAATTTTCAGAATTATTTTTGGGGTAGATATAATAAAATATTTTATAATTTTATAATATTATATATATATAAAATTTTTCATATAATAAATAAAAAAATTTATATATATAAAATTTGATATTTTAAAATATATAAAAATAATCTTAAATATAAGAAATATAAATTTTATATAAAATATTAAAATATGTTATGGTATAAATATAATTTTATATATAGATTTTATATAAAAATTTTTATTTTATAGATATATATATATATAATAAAATTTTATATAATAGAAAATATATATTTTAGATATTATTTAAAATTTTATATAAAAGAAATATATATATAATATATATATATAATTAAAATATATATATTATAAAAAATGAAAAAAGATATAGAATATATAGAAAATAAAAAATTTATATATATATAATTTATATAAAATATTAAAATATATTAACATATATTTTTTATAAAATATATACACAAACACACACACAAAAACCCCACACCCAAACATAAATAGAAAAAATATATTTTTGATAAAATTTTAAAATTTTAATATAGATAATATATATATATAAAATATATTTAAAATATATATATAATATATATTTTAATTTTTAAAAATAATATATAAGAAAAAAAAAAAAAAAAAATTTTTAATAGATATATATATAAAATTTAAATATATATATATTTTATAAATTTTATTTTAAAAATATTTTAAATATATTTTATATAAATTAATTTTTATATATGGGGGTTTGGGGGGGTTTTGTGTGTGTTGGGTTGTGTATTATATATAACAAATATTTCTTTAAAAATTAAATTTTTATATATAAAAAATTTATAATATATATTATATATTAATAATAATTTTATGAATATATATATTAAAAAAACCCAAAATATATATAAATATATATTAAATATATATTTAAAATATATATATATATATATATATTTATTTAATATTTATATATAAAAATTTTTATATTGTATATTTTTTATATATATATATATAAAATTATATATATAAGGGTATATATTCATAATAATTTTTATATATAATATATATATATATATAATATAAAATTTTTAAAATATATATATTATATATATGGGGTTTTTTGTTTGGTTTATATATATATTTTAAATAATATAAAAATATAATATTAATAAATATATATATTTTATATAGTATATAATAATAGATAGTAATAAAATAAAATAATAGATAATAGTATATGGAATTTTAATATATAATAAATATTTTATAAAATATAAAATAAAAAAAGAAGAAATATAAAATATATAATTTTTAATATATATCTATATATATATTAAAAAAAAAAAAAAAAAATAAAAAAAAGGGGGTTGTTTGGTTATATGTATATATATAAATTTTTATCAATAATATAAATATATAAATATATATTAATATATATTAATAATTTTTATATTTTATTAAAAATTTTGGGGGAAAATAATTAATACCCATTAAAATATCTATATATAAAATTTATATATAAAATAAAATATATATATATATATTATATATATATATTGTTGTTTTTTTTTTTTTTTTTTTGGGGTTTTTTTGTTGTTGTGTTTTGGCCCAAAACACACACAAAAACCACCACAATAAAAAAAAAAATATAATATATAATAATAATATATAAAATATATATATATATATATTATATTAATATATATTATATTTTATAATATATAGATAATTCATTTTAGTATCATTATTTTATAAAATATATATATATAAAAATAAATAAAAAAATATACTTTTAAATTTTAAAAATATTTTAAAAAATTATATTATTTTATATATATTTTATAATTATATTATATATATATATAAAATATATAATATATTATTTTACTTTTGAATAAAATACAATATTTTGGGATTTTAAAAATAAATAATTTTTTATTTAAATATTTTTATTATATTTAATTTTAAAATAAATTTAAAATAAAATTATATATATTTTTATATTTATATATTATATATATATAAAATAATTTTAAAAATATATACATTTTATATAAACTTTATTTTATATATAAAAAATAAAATATATATATCTTTTAGAGAAAATATTTTAAAATATAAAATATTAGTATAATATTTATTATTATTTAAAATTTTTTATATATTATATTATATATATTTTCATATGTATTTATTTTATGTATATATTTTAATTTTTATTTAATTTTAATATATATATAAAATAATATTATATTTTTAATATATATTTATATAAAATAAATTATTTATTTGGAGACCCTTTTTTAAACCACTATATTATTAATTGTTCCCCCTTTTATATTTTTATGATTAAAACAATATTTTAAAAAATTAATTATTATTAATTAAAAATAATATGTTTATTATTAGGTTATTATATAATATGGGTTTATTATATACCTATTATAAATAAATTTTTTTTAAAAATTTTAATTATATAAAAATTAAAATGGTTTATTTTAAAAAAATTCAATTTATTAAAATTTTATTTTTAAATTTTTAAAAAATATTTTTAAATATTTTTTCAGAAGGTTTAAAAGGGGGTTATTGTTTAAAATCATTAATATTAAGATTTATATATTACTATTAAATTCATTATTTAATATTTTTTTAAACGCAATATGGTTTTTTTTATATATATTATATATATAAAATATAAAATATATAATAAAACTATTATTTTGTATATATATATAATTTATATGGAAAAATATATATATAATATAATATATATATATATATTTTATATATAAAATAAATTATATAATATTTTATTACAATTGAAAAATAAAAAAAAACCACAAACAATAAAAATTTTTTTTATTGGTTTAGAAAAAAATTGTAATTATTAATTTTTATTATATATATATAATATTATATATAAAATTTATATATTATAAATATTAATATATATTTAATTATATACATTAATATAAATATAGTTTTAAATTATAAATATATATTATAATTAAAATATCTACATTAAATATTCTATTTATTTATTTATTTTTATTTTATATATTTTTTTATTTATTATATATGTATTTAACTATGTTATTCCCCCCTTTTTATATTTATTTTATATATTATATATTTATATTTTTATTTTTTTGTTGTTTTTTTATTCTTATTTTTTTTTATTTTTTTTACCCGTTGTTTCCCCTTTTTATATTTCATTCTTTTTATATCTATAATATCCTTTTATTTATCTTTTATGTTTTCCTCCCCTTTTTATTATTCTTTATTTTTATTAATTTTTTTTTTTTTTTTGTTTTTTTTATTTTATATTAATTTTATTTTCTTATATATATTTTTTCGTATTTTATTGGTCATTAGCAGACCCTTTTTTGTGCCGACCTGATGGGGGGAAGGGGTGGTGGGGACTTTAGGGTTCTCTCCCTTCCAGGGTTATTTGTTATTGATTATGACAGGAGGGGTGGTCACTCGTCTGTAACAGGGTCAATTATTGATCCAAGTTCAAACACGATGAATACTGTGGGGTGGGGTAGGGTGGGGTGGCAGGGGGGTGCTGATTGGGGGGGGGGTTTCATCAC
>NW_023639381.1:160313-162813 GCF_015228065.2 Penaeus monodon | reverse complement strand
CATTAAAATTTATTATTTTAGATCGTTAATTTATTTAATGTGTTATCGTTAATACTGAGGGTCTTTACCATCGTCACCATCTAAGATAGCCAGATATACTTTGATCCCGCCCATTTCCTCACAAGGTGTTTTGAATTTAAAAAGTAAAATTACATATGAAATCTGATAAAAGACAACCTTAAACATAAAAAAAACTATCTAGAATTAATTAGAGATTGTAGGGATTACTTAAAATGAAATTACCAAGGACCAAATGGTAAATCATTAAAATAAAAACAAGGAGCGAAAATATCAATCTAAGAATAGGAATTGAATAAACGGAATATATATATATATATATATATATATATATATATATATATATACACACACATATATATATATATATACATATATATATTTATATATATATATATATATATATATATATATATATATATATATATATATCAAAATGGCAAAGGGATTGCATCTAGAAAATTAAAAGATAAGAAAAATAAAAAATTCAAAACGAATCCCCCTGAATTAAAATAGTTCCTCCATATATATAATTTTCCTTAATCTCGACTTGTAACGGTAACTATTACCCCGGACCTTTGTCTTCTTTCTTTCTTCTTTTATAGGGTTTTAGAGTATATCAGTCTATATTCCCTTGACAAATTCGTGTGAAGAGATAAAAAGTATTTCGCCACGACAAGAGGTTGGTAGTAAATCAACGACGGGAAAATCGGGGGGAGCTGCGACTGATGACGGAGCTGGCCACGACAAAAGCGTAGGTATAAATTTATATATATATATATATATATATATATATATATATATATATATATATATATATATATACATGCAAATATGTATATAATATGTATGCATATATGCATTTATGTATATATATATGCATATATATATGCATATATGCATACATGTATATATATATATTTATATATATATATATATATATATATATATGTATAAATGTATATATATACACATCTTCTTTGAAGATATTCATTTAGCCAGCGAGAGTAAAAACGCATTTCACAATAATTATGGGAGATTCTAATGTTAAAATAGGTAAAAAAGACAGAAGGAGAAACGAGAAGTAGGGAATCAAGTAATGGGTACTAGAAATGAGAGGGGGCAAATGCTAAAAAACTTTGCGGAGGCTCGATCACTCAAAATCATGAATACATTCTTCGAAAAAAGACTACAGCGGAAGTGGAAGTAGCCATCTAACATCAAAAACGAAATTGACTTTATAATTTCAAACGAGCGCGATATAGTAAAAAATTTGAAAGTTATTAATAAAGTAAACGTTAGCAGCGATGATAGAATGGTTAGAGGCCAAATTAAATTACACCTTAGAAGGAAAAGGAGTAAACTCATACGAAAACCGCAGCCAAATCTAGCTAATTTGAAGACCAGAGCGACAGAATTTAGTCTTAACATCCAAAATAGATATTCACTTCTCAGCTACGAAGATCTCAACAATGACCAAATCAACAAACAGTTCAATGACATCATAAAGGAAGCTGCACTTGAAGTAGGCGGTAAGAACGTTAAGCAAAGCTCCAGAAAGTTCTCGGTAGAAAGTAGAGAGCTTTTGTAAAAACGTAGGGTCATGAAAGTATCGTTAAACAAGGACAAAACAGAATTAGCCGAACTAACAAAGACTGTAAATAAAAAGAATAGAGAAGATGCACGGAAATTCAATACTCAAATAATAAATGAAATAGTGACCTCAGGTACTTGCATGAAAACGGTTAAAAGGAGACTAGGAATAGGGAGAAATTAATTGTATGCAACAAGGAAACCAGATGGAGATGTGACATATAATAAGAATAAAATCATAAGAGTAGTGGAAGACTTTTACAGGGATCTATACACTCACGGATAGAAGCGAATGCGGTAACTAGAGACGTACCTAGTATCGCAACATAAGAAATAAAAAGAGCGCTTAAAGGCATGGAGAGAGGGAAAACACCAGGGGAGATGGAATTAGCACAGACCTTATAATAGATTCAGGAGAAATTGCAACAGTAAAACTAGCCAATCTTTTTAACAAATGGCTTCTCAAACTCCGAAAGCCCGGGAAAATGCAACAATTATTTTGATACATAAAAATGGGGACAGAAAGGATCTAAAAAACTACCGACCAACAAACCTCCTTTCAGTTACTTACAAACTATTCACAAAAGTCATCTCTGGCAGTCTGGATTCTAACCAGCCTAGAGAACAGGCAGGTTTCCGCAATGGATTCTCAACAACAGACCACATCCACACGCCTACCCAAATAAGAGAAAAATAAACGAATATAGGAAACCCCTGTGTATGGCCTTCATCGATTATGAAAAGGTATTTGACTCTGTACAAATACCAGCAATACTAAAAGCTATCTGAAAACAGGGAGTAGAGGAGGTACATTGTAAAATATTGGAAGATATATACGAAGATCATTATTATTAGTAGCAGTATAATTGCAAAAAAAAAACATATTATG
>NW_023639381.1:134242-136742 GCF_015228065.2 Penaeus monodon | reverse complement strand
ACACACACACACACACACACACACATAGATATATATATATATATATATATATATATAATATATATATATATATATATATGTACATATATATATATATATATATATATATATATATATATTATATATAAATTCCGTTTTATTCAATTCCTATTCTTAGTTTGATATTTTCGCTTCTTGTTTTTTTTTAATGATGAACCATTTGGTCCTTGGTAATTTAATTTTAATTAATCCCTACAATCTCTAATTAATTCTAGATAGGTTTGTATTTATGTTTAAGGTTGTCTTTTATCAGATTTCATATGTAATTTTACTTTTTAAATTTAAAACTCCATGTGAGAACCGTTGGCCAAGGAAATGGGCTACCTTAGATGGTGACGATGATAAAGACCCTCAGTAATAACGATAACAATTAAAATAATTATCGATCTTCAACTCTGAAATAATAAAATTTTAATGGAAAAGTAGACCTAAAGTTAAAGTCCAGGTGCTAAAATAAAGCATATTATTCAGATATTCGAGGTTCCCTTACCACAAATCAGAGCAGGTGTGCATGCCCACTCTCAAGAGGAAACAAGCGGTTTGATCGTCGAGGACGCCCGATTGATTAATCCCGCGCACGGTGGCGCTAGTTTGACTGTTATCGTAGGAATTCCATACAAATGTTTGTGAAATATCGCAGAAGGATGTTACGTAAATAGACTTATCTTCCGCATTGTTATTATCATCATTATTATTTTTATTACTAGTATAATTGCTAAAAAAAAGTATTATAACTGTAATAATTTAAAAATAACGTTTAATAAAATAATGATATAAATAATTACTATTGCTGCTGTTATTGTTAGTATAATAGCCAAAAAGAAAGAAAGAAAGAAAAAATATAATTGCCCTATAATTGCAAAAAATAATGATAAAAATGATGTTTCGATTGTTATATTGTTACTATTTATTGTTTTCTGTTGATATTATTACTTTATTATTATTGTATTCACCAAAAAAATATATGGCGTCAATAACTACAATAATAATGACAATAATAAGATAATGATGACAATAATTGCAATAATGATGATCATGATGCTAGTAATTATGATAATGATGATAATAACAGTAATGTTGTCCATTCATAATAAGAAAGAAAAGAAAAAACGAAAAAGTTGAAAAAGCGGCAAAATCTTCCGAATTATACCTTTTCAGAATATATTAAAAAATGCCGTTTTTTCCATTTCATTGATGATTTAGATAACTATTGGGGTAATGATGATAATAATATCATTGTATTAATCATGGACAATCATGTGAAAAATGAGAATAATGAGAATTTAATAGAATTTGATGATGATGATGATGATGATGATGATGATGATGATGATGATGATGAGTATTATTATTATTATTATTATTATTTATCATTTCATTATTATTATTATTATTATTATTATATTATTATTATCATTATTATTTTACTATCACTATTATTATATATTATTATTATTTATTATTATTATTATTATTATATTATTATGATTATTAATTACTTTTATTAGTAGTAGTATTATAAAAAAACTATTATAACTGTAATAAGAACAATAATAAATAATAATGATAATAATAATAGTAGTTATTATTATTATAATATTGTTATTATATAAATAATTACGGAAAATATCGTTATTATTGTTATTATTATTATTGCTGCTGTTATTGCTAGTATAAAGCAAAAAAGAATTTATAACTGCAATAATGATAAAAATGATGTTTCGATTGTTGTTATTTTTATTATTATTATTGTTTCTATTGTTATTATTACCTTTATTATTAGTATATTCACTAAAAATATATATGGTGGCAATAATTACAATAATAATGATAATAATGATGATAATGATGATAATAATTGCAATAATAATGATAATGATGATAATAATTGCAATAATAATGATAATGATGCTAGTAATGATGATAATGATGATAATGATGAGATAATGATGGTAATGATGATAATAATGATGATAATAACAGTAATATTGCCCATTTATTAAAAAGAGGAAAAAGAAAAAAAAAAATCCCATAGGTCGAAAAGCACAAAATTAAAGGATATAGCTTTCTATAATATGTACAAAAATGTAATTTTTCCATTTCAATTATGATTTTGGAAACTATTAGGTAATAACGATAATAATTATCATAATTTATTAATTATGACAATCATGATGATAAAAATGAGAATAATTTTAATTTTAATAGAATTTGATGATGATGATGATGAAGATTATTATTATTATTATTATTATTATTATTATTATTATTATTATTATTATTGTTATTATTACTATTATTATTGTTATTATTATTATTATTATTATTATTATTATTATTATTATTATTATTATTATTATTATTACTACTACTACTCTACTACTTTTATTATTAGTATTATTACAAAAAAAATTACAACTGTAATAATAACATAATAAATGATAATAATAATTTTAT
Organism: Penaeus monodon; assembly: GCF_015228065.2. Taxonomy (NCBI): domain Eukaryota; kingdom Metazoa; phylum Arthropoda; class Malacostraca; order Decapoda; family Penaeidae; genus Penaeus; species Penaeus monodon. Next base: position 134,246 of record NW_023639381.1, on the reverse strand, counting down.
TATT
>NW_023639381.1:92182-107117 GCF_015228065.2 Penaeus monodon | reverse complement strand
ATGACGAAGATATGTAAAGAAATCATACAGCCACATAGACCTAGTCTGAGTATGTGCAGCTTATAGTCCACACTAAAAAGGATATAGATGAAATAGAAAATTCAAAGAGCAGCCACAAGAGATATGACTATGAAGAAGACTGAGAAGATACGACTTACTATTTTCGGAAAAGAAGAAAAAGAGGTAGATTGTAGACAAGTCGCGTCTGGCACGATGCAGAAATCATGGGTAGCGGCAAAGGTGAAACAGACTTCTTCCTAGTTTGTTGGAGTATATTATATTGCAAGGAGAGGATGGTACAACTGACGAACAGAGGTTCGGTCCGGTCAGCGTGGTGTAGGCTGTCTGTCTGTCGCTCGCAGGCGACCCTCTTTTATATAGGTTGAACAAGGAACTCACAAGGGTTGCGATGTACTGGGAAGTATGAAGGACGGATGTGATCGTGTACATGGGCAACGTCACGAGGCGGAAGGCCTGCGGATGTTGCGTCCGCTGTCGTGTCTAGCAAAAGTTTGGTATGTAGTTGTTGGTGTTACTGTATTAGATAGATATTTATAAGTTAATAGTGTTGTATGTATGGTAATAGTAGAGTGATGGAAAGTGTCTGCTATGAGTGGCCTCAAGGGAGTCTTGTAGCTGTAAGGGTTATATGAAACACTCTGGGGGGGATTTGGTGTGAGGTGAAATAGGCCATATGTGAAATAGGTATTACATCGCTCGGTCACGTCAGGTGTCAGAGAAAGTGAAAAGGCGCAGCTAGCTAAACAATACAACCTAAGCATAAAATATCCTACTCACGGAAAATAAGTAAACAGTAAGTACATATGAAATACAAAAATCCAAACGGATAACAGTGAACACATACAGTAACATCAAGAAGGTATACAATGTAGAAAATCAAAAAGATAATATAAAATAATATTAACATACAATGTATAAAATCAGTATATCATATACTCACGAATATGACAAATAGGAAAAAATGACAAATAAGCACAAACTATATAGTAGCGTAAAAATACAAAATAACAGTAACAAAGATATACATGGGAAGACAATAAAAGATGTACAAGATAAACAGCCAGGCATAGCCAGTAACAAAGTAAGAGAATTTACAAGACTAAATGCTGACGGCGCCTGCGTCACCGGTACTGGCAGGTATTCTGCGTGCTAATGTCTTAATCACTATGCAACGATACAGTACAAAACCAAGCACGGCGGTTATTACTTCGAATAATGTAGACAGTATAGGAAGGCCATAGGTTACATGTGAGGGGGGAATGAAATCAAAGGGATCCAAATGATCATCGAATGAAAGACGGTGTTGCCCAATAAACCAGCCATGATAATGCCCATAAGACGAGAAAATGTAATAGGGGAATTCCTGAGTCCGAATGGCATTGACTTGAATTGGAAATGACCTTGTGAGGTGGAAAAGGCTGTAAACGTTCGAGAATTTTCGTCGAGGTCTACCTGAAAGAAACCTGCCTGCAAGTCTATGGTGGAGAACCTGGAATGTCCTTTCCCCACATCCTGCAGAAGCGATCGTAGCTAGGGGATGGGGAAACGATCGGGAATAGTGAGAGCATTTAGTTTACAACAGTCTACTATGGGATGCAGAGAGCCGTCTTTCTTTGGTACTAAGATCATGGGGGCATTCCACAGTGAGGTGCTTGGTTCTATAAGATCCATCTCTAAAAGTTTCGATACTTGTTCACTGAAGCTTGTCTGCAGCTTGGGGTATGTGGACGCAGGAATATAGACAAGCTTTGCGTCCTTCTGTAACCGGATTTCATGCTTGAGCACTGAGGTCCTACCAATGGGGCGCTCTGGGCTGGTAGTAAGTGCGGGAATTCCTTGAAAAGACCATGTAAAACAGAACTGCCTATGGAGTAGTCAACTGGTGGTAAATCTGTAGATGATGGTGAACCCATGGCTGGAGATGCATGTGTCTGTGAGCCCCGGGCAGGTGGGACAGAGGTAACTAATGTAAGTGTAGGGAGGTCGAACTTGACTAATGGGAGTGGCGTGACCTTGCAGTCAAGCACTCTCGTAGCACGCTCAAGGCGGACCAGGGTCTCATTAGCATTGATAATACATAAAACAAACTGACCATCCCTTGCCTCGTAGAGTGCGGGTAAGGTAACCAACCCATGCACATGTACTTTCTCAGGTAACACCAGTACCGTGCCAGCCGTAGGTGGTACGCTCACAGGCACTGTACAATCCATGAAAGGTGGAAGGATGGTGGTCGCCAGGACCTTACAGAAATGATTGTCGGAGGTAGGGGTCCACGTAATGTGTGCAACAGGTTTGCGAACTGGGGGAGGAGCAAACAACTACTGGAGTGGAGGCATCATGAACCCTGGGCTTACGAGCAGCTGCAGAGGGAAACCCTTCCTCAAGCTTTGAAATAACCATAGGAATGGAGGCGTCATAGGCCTCGTGTTTGTGAGCGAATGCTGAGGGAAAACCATCCTCAGGCTTTGAAACAACCACAGGAATGGAGGCGTCATGGGCCTCGTGTTTGCAAGCAAATGCTGAGGGAAAACCGTCCTCAGGCTTTACACAAACAACAGGGTCTGACAGTACGGCAACCGGGAGCCGTGGTCCCAGATGAAGGTGTAGCTGGCTCGGCAGTAGGGGTGTCCGCGACGGGGCCACTGAGTGACAGCGTGAGAAACTCCATGTGCGTGCTGGTGGGATGAGCTTATACTTATAAATTCCATGGACGGCAATATTGTCTCTCGGAATCTGATAAATTCCAGTATTAACCATAAAATCATGACCCAGAAGCACGTCCCCAGGAATGGCAGGGGCATTAAACAACACAAAGGGGGATTTTGTTCTGCCAGAGGGGGAAACCATAGAGTTAATTCCTGATTACGCGATTCCCGCCACTACCCCCAGAACGAGCCAGAGAAGGTTAAGGGGCTGTAATTTTTGTACTTTTCAGGGAAACGGGGGGGATAATAATCACTGGCTGCCAGACTAAAGGGGATAGAACATTATGTTTCCTGAAAAGGATTTTTTTAATGGGGGGGGCCCCGCATAAAGGGCGTCCCCCAAAGGTTCTTTAACCTCCCCAACCCCGGGTTTGGGGGGGGGGGGGTTCGGGGGTGATAAAACCGGGCCCGTGTGTTAAGAAAAAAGAGTTCTCCCGTCGCTGCGGTTACGGGTTTACGGTATAAAGCAATTTTAGTCTGACGGCCCGTCGGGAATGCCGACAGTCATCCCACTTGTGCCCTTCGTGTTGTGAATGGGCAGAAGGGCCTGCATAACATCACGAGCTCTAAGCCCGACGGAGGCAAGGGGTAGCAGGTGTCGGGGGAGGTACCCACACGGCACGGCCGCGTGGCACACATTCTGATGATTACAGGTGGTGGCATGCAGGGGGTGACAGGACAGTGCGGGGACCGATATAGGGAGGACGTGGGGAAAACAGCAGGGGAGCATAAGGGTCGGCTATCAGTTGTGGGTTGTATAATAAATGAGTTTGTTCTTATGTGAGTTGGGGCGCCTATTGTTGCCCCCATGTAGGGGATGTGGAGGGCAATTATCGTGCCTGTGTTGTGAAAATTTATTGATTGGTTTATGTTTTGCTGTTTTGTGTGATAGTTACCCCATGTGAAATTAGAAGTTTATTTTTTAGCTTAATTCGTGTAGCTATCCCCTTGTAAAAGAGTGAGATTTTCTGTACAATTTGTAGAGTAAATATTTTTTTTTTGTGTCTGTAGTCAACGTCTGGCGTAGCGCTCTCGGGCAGGGCCGCGCTGGCGCACGGGATGTGAAGGCCCCCCTTTTTATTTTTGTCAGAGCTGTTTCTAAATAAACCTACTTTAATTTTAATTGGTGTGTTTTCTCCCTCAAGCATCATAGAGAAACCCCAAACAAACAGGTATACAACACAACCAGTGAGTATAAAAACATGCGCATGACCATTTATTCAGTTCTGACCCCTTTCCCGTGGCCTTCGCCTCCCCGTACCCCCTCCACCCTCGGGGCCCGCTCAGGAATGCCCGCTCGATGTTTTTTTCTTTAGTGCAGTGAATTGGGGTGCTATAGTGAATTTATGGTTGTCTTTGGCTATTGTGTTTAGTGCAGTGCTATATTTAGCAGCATAAGGGAGCCGAATAAGCATATTGAAGATGAGGAGCGAAATATTCTGCGCTCTCTACGACGTTTTTCGTAGCGATGATTCTCTCGGCGGGGTCACCCCCCACATTGCTGGCGGTTTTTCACCGGATTTGCGCTAAAATTTCCCTTTTATTTCTTCCCCCCCCTTTTACCACGGTCCCCGGGAAAAGGAAAGAAACCCAAGCGGCCGAAAGAGCGCCCCGGGAAAAACCCAGACTCTAGCCTTAAAAGAGTCTGAAGGAGCCAGTGCAGCACCCCACCTCCCACAGATTTCTACTTTGCTCCGTGGAAATACTGGGGAGAAAAGAGGGAAAAAGCCGTCGGAAAGAGGGGGAATCGTTCAGGCGGGAGGAACCGTCGATGGAAGAGGAAGCCCGTCGGATGGAAAAAAGAAGCCCGTCAGAAGGGGGAACCCCGAGGGGAAGGATGGGGAACCCGTCAAGGAAGAAGAGGCGCACGCAGAAAGGATTTTTTGCCCTTTTCAGGAGCTGATCCTTCCCCTCACCCCCCAGCCCCTAGAGTGAACTGCGAGTTCAACATGAGCAGTTCTGCTGCTCCAATGCTTCTCATCTCCGCCGAGCCAAAGGGACTCCTGGCAGATGCGCCGGAGGAGCTGCCTACCAAAAAATCGCCGGAGGAGCTTCCTGCCGCAGAGCGCCGGAGGAGTGCCTGCCGCAGATGCGCTGGAGGAGCGCCTACCGAAAATGCGCCGGAGGAGCTGCCTGCCGCAGATGCGCCGGGGGGTGCCTACCAAAAATGCGCCGGAGGAGCGCCTGCCGCAGTGCGCCGGAGGAGCTGCCTGCCGAAAATGCGCCGGGGAGCTGCCTCCGAGGACCCCCGGGGACTCCGCCGAAGCCCCCCCGGAGGAGCTCCCTGCCGAGGACACCCCGGCGGAGCTGCCTGCCGGGGGACACCCGGAGGAGCTGCCTCCGGGACACCCCGGAGGAGCTGCCTGCTGGGGGGCCGGGGGAGCCCCTGCCGAGGACACCCGAAGGACTGCTTGCCGAGGACGCCCCGAAGGAGCTGCCGCCCGGGGACCCCTGGAGGAGCTCCTCCAGGACTTGCCGGAGGGCTGCCTGCGAGGACACCCCGGGGAGCCGCCTGCCGAGGACTTGCCGGGGGAGCTCCCTGCCAAGGCCTTCGGGGAGCTGCCTGCCGAGGAGACCCCGGATAAGCTGTCTGCCGAGGAGCCCCCGGAGAAGCTCCCGGGAGAAGGGGGAGGGTGGAGGGCGCAGTCCCCAAGCCCGACAGAAGGTAGGACCTTTATCCCCGGGAGAGTGCGGGTGACGGAAGGGAAGTCCTGGGGCCACACCACCGCTAGAATAGGACCCGGACCCCTCGTTGCAGGCATCTCACATTGTGGTTCTCTGTGAATTCTCCACTGGGGGTGCCGTTCACCTGCGCACCGATGGCGGACATCATTTCCCCCACGGGGGGTTTTTATTTTCCTTCAGCGATGGGGAGTGCGTCATGATTAAAGCTCCCATTACCCACAGTCCAATGGCATGCGATGTGCGTGAAAAAAAGTCAAGTATCTGTCCCCCAAGGGGAAATTGACTGTGAGGAGTTCGACAGAGCTTACGGGAAAATTCCCGTAACGCCCCAAATTTCACTGGTCGTTCCCCTGCTAAAGTTCTTTTTTGGTATGCCCTTCGCTCCTGGTGCCTGCCCCTCTAGTACCTTCATAAAGGGAGTGGCAGACCAAGGCTGAAGACTGCAAACCGTGGGGCTGCAGTACGTGCCAAGGACGTGAAGACCCGCTATGACACTCGTGCCCACTCACTTCCAAGTTAAAAGTTGGGGCGCATGTCGAATCCAGGACCCCATCCAGCGTTGGGATAAGGTTGGCCTGTCATGGTATTGGGCAAATTCGTGTTTACACATCGGGTTCCAGGGGCCCCGTTTACTGTGGCGCAATCGACGTTTCTTGTCCCCTCACAGCTCATTTGGGGACACTAAACTGTTTTGGAAAAACAGCTGTCGATGATGCCCTGGATCTTCACCCCATCTTTTGCCTGTTAAACCCTCACGTTTGGGAAACGTACAAATGAATGTTCAAGACTCCCGCAAATGAACTAAGGGGGGAGGGAGATGGGGTTGTGATAATAAAATTGGTTGGGGGTACTTATGTGAGTTGTAGGCCATATTTTTATGCCCCATGTAGGGGATGTGATGGCAATTTTATCGTGCCTGTTTGTGAAAATTAATTATTGTATTATGTATATGCTGCCTTTTTTTGGAATGTTAACCGGGGAAATATAAAAAATTTATGTTTAGCTTATATTGCGTGTAGCAATCGCCTATGTAAAAAGTGAGATTCTCTGTCAATTTGTAGAGTAAAATATTTATTTTGTGTCTGTATCAACTTCGGCATACGCTCTCGGGGCAGGGCCGACGCGGGCGCACGGGACTGTAAAAGAGCCCCCTTTTATTTTTGTCAGAGCTGATCTACAATGCCTCTTTAATTTTTAAATTGGTGTGTTCTTCCCCCCAAAGCTCATGGAACACCAAAAAACGGTATACGAACACAACACATGAGTATACAAACATCAGTCGGGGGGAGGGGGTAAACGCGCTCACGGGCAGGGGGGTCCCAGGAATGCCTCTCTTCATGTTTTTTTTAAAAACAAGCCCCAGTCGTTTCCCAATACCGAGGGACTCTTCGCAAGCAGGGCATAGTTGGCGGGTTTTTAAAGCGCTTTTTATCTGGGGACTAATTGTGACAAATGTCTCCACCAGTTTTCTAGGTAGTGTCATAAAGTACAGATTCAGCATATGGGCTGTGACAAATTTGAGGTTCTTCAGCCCCATTACAAAGGGGTGGAGGCTGGGGATTTTTTCAAGTGCTGCTAAGTTTCACTGATTTTCGAACAAAAGGATTTTAGGTCGCCAGAGGAAAGGAGTCAGGTCTCGTTAAATATTTAGAAAGTTGGAGGCCGATGTGGCAGAGGGTCTGGCAAATTTCAACTGAAAGTCAGTATTTAAAATCATCCATGCGCTACTCAGTTTTTCCTTAATCATTTTGATAATTCACTGATAGCTGGAAAAGGGTCAAGTCTTTGAGTTACTTTCGGATCACATCTTTGGAAAATTCAGGTAAATTGTGGTCAAGTGTTGGTTTCTCGAGCTCACTAGTTTCTTTTGGATAAAAAATTGGAGGGGGGGTGTTTCATTGTTTACATCTCGAGGGGGTTAATCAAGGAGGAATGTCGTAGTCGGTTGGTAAGGGAGGTTAGGGTGTAGGAAAAGGGTGAGGGAGGCGGGGGGGAAATAGCAGGCGAAGGTGAGGTGGTGCGGTGTGGGTTGTAAGTTCTACGTGCGTGTTTTGCCGTCGCTGGTTGGCGGCGTGTTCATTTATATGTTCAGTTTTTATTAGTGTTGTCCGTGTTTAATCCGAATTTTTTGCGTCTCCGGGTTTTGCGAGTCGAAACGGAGGTCACTCCTATCGACGGGAGTTTCGGCAGGGGGGTTTTTTAAGCAGTGGGGGTTGAGAAAAATATCGCAGGGATAGTCGTGCGGGGTGGGGTTAGTGGGGAGGATGTGGTGAGTGGGGGAGGGAGATCGCCGTTTTTTTGCGGGGGAAATTTGAAACATAGCACAGTGCGGGAGTAAATCAACAGACAGATGGGGAAATATCAAATGAAAAAATCACCTAGAAAACCAAAAAAAAAAAAATTTTTGCACCTTTAAACCATCGGAAGCGGTGTGTCCACGTGAAAAACATGTGGGTTGCTTACTTTCTTGTTTCTTGAATCTCCTTTGTGGGGTATTTGCTCTGCGTCGCTGGCTTTTTGTTTTCGGAAAGGGGTCGTAGGGCCGGAGGCAGGGGTTTTTTTGTGGGCCGAATCCCGCGCGCGAAACTGTAACGATGGCCGATGAATGTGGGGGGTTGTCGGCCATGCGGAAATCTTGGCAGGGGCAAAGGTGAAACATCTTCTTGCTAGTTTCTGCAGTATATTTATTGCAAGGAGAGGATGAACAACTGAGGGACAGAGGTTCGGTCCGGTCAGTGTGCCTGGCTGTCTGGCTGTCATTGCAGGCTAACAAGGAATCACAAGGGGTGTGGTAAACTTCGTTTCATTACTCAAGTATGAGTAGATAGGTAAGTCTAGGAGCTAGTGAATCCTAGTTGAGATTTGGTTTCTTTCCCCGAGTGACCTAGGTTCGGTCCTGGTCAGAGAGGATTGTTTTTTACGATATCAATGTGGCTTCGCATTATCCATTTTTCATATATTTTGTAATATACTTTTTTTTTTTTTAACGGTAGGATTATGTTTGAGCCGCCGTGAACTAACTACAGTTTTTCTTTTGTGATGCTCTTGGAGTGGTACGGGGTAGGGTCCCCAGTTCCATTTCCTTTCCCCATGGAGGTCCCGGTTTCCCTATTTAGGTAATCATTCTCCTATTTTTATCCGGCTTGGGACCAGCCTGATTTGGGAGAAGGAGCAATCAAGGCCACTTGATTTCCCCTTTTCAGACCCAGTGGTCAAATAGGAAATCGAGGTAAAGTTCCTTGCCCAAGGAATTTCATCTATTAGATTCGATTTACCTAAAATTTTTAAATCAGTGCAAGTGCTCACATACCACGGGGGCGATGCGTGTGTGATGGTGCCTCTGTACTTGATCGCGTTTGGGTTGTGTGCACTTGCATTGTTTTAAAATAATTTTGGTAAATCAAATTAGATACAAAAAAATTTCCCTTGGGAAGGGAAAAATTTTACCTCGTTTGCTATTTGACACTGGGGTAAATGGGCAATTCATGGGCTTGCATTGCCCCATTACCCCAAGTCAGTGCGGTCCCAAGCCGGATAAAATGGAGAGAATGTTTACCTAAAAGGAACCCGGGCACTCTCCGGGGAAAGGGAAACTGGGCCCCCTACCACGTACTCACTCAAAAGGGGGAGTGTGTGAAAACCCCTTCGCTATCATTACTCAAGTATAGTAGATAGGCAATGTCTATGGAGCTAGTGAGCCCTAGTTGAGACCCGGTTTTTCTCCCCTGATGACCTGGTTTGAGTCGGTCAGAGGGATGTTTTTTATCGATATAAAGCGGTTTCGCATTATTCCATCTTTCACATTAGATATTACATACAATAGATATATTTTATAGGTATTTTAATATATATAATATATGTGTGTTTTTTATTATAATTAATATATATTTTTAATTTTTATATATATATATATATCAACACCGTATGGTTTTAACATACATAAAATAAAATTTTATAACACATATACTACTAGGGGGGCCGCGGTGGCCAAATGGTTGAGCGTGGGACCAAGACGCACGACGAAAATCTATTTCGGGGGTTCGAGTCCCGGGCCGGCGCTTGTTTCCCTTGGAAAGGGAACTTCACCCGTTGCCTACCTAGCCACTGGGTCCCCAAGCCAGCCCAAGTCGTGTGGGGGTAAAATAAAAATGGTGACTCGAAAAAAACAGGGGCGGAAGGAAAGGGCAAACCACCGCTCTAAATTCTAAAAAAAAAAAAAAAATCAGGGAACCCCATGATCGCAAGGCCGCGGGGGGCCGAAGGTTAAGCGTGGATCAACACTGTCACGACGGCAATCTAAATTCGAGGGTTCGAGTACCGACCGCCGCGTTGCCCCCTTGGGCAAAGAATTTCCCCTTTGATGCCACCAGTCATGGGGGGCAAAGCCAGCCCAGTCAAATGCTGGCCCAAGCCCGGATAAATAGAGAAAATATTCCAAAAAAAAAAAAAAAAAAAAAAAAAGGGTACCCCCGGCACTCTCCGGGGGAGAGGAACGGGGGACCCTCCCACGTACCACTCCAAGACATCACAACATAAAACACCAAAAACATGCTGTGACCACGGCGGTCAGCATGAACCTCCGTTAAAAGAAAAATACATACTATATATATTTACATTTATATATAGTAGATAGATTGTTATCATCTACTTTTGGGGGGTTACTGGTATCTTATCTTTTTGGGGGAGTGTTTGTTGTGGGTGTATGGTGAAGCCCGGAATCACGGGGGGAGCCGGTGGGTCCCCAGTCACCTAAGGACTGGGCATTCCTAGTGGTGCTGCTGTTTTTGTCGGGTTCTACTGGAGGATGGGGGAAATGCGATCCGTTTGGGGCTTTGCAGCTTAAGTACACTACGCTGTGTCTGTGCGGGAAATGGGGGGACCCCCGCTGTCCAATGAGCGCGGCTGGCTGTGGACCGATGTGCCCCAAACCCGGGGAAACTCGCTAAACTCCGGGTTGCAGGGTCGTTCTGCCAGGTACTCCCCCCCCAGGATAGGGAAAGTGAGCGAGCGAAAAACCATAATTGTCACTCCGGTGGGCACCCGTTGTAGTGGATGGTTGCGTATCTATTTTATGAGGTTACTGGTTCTTATCTCTTGGGGATGTTTGTTTGGGTGTGAGTGCCCATAGGTATGGCTGGGGGTTTTGGGGGGGAAGCGGAGCAACGGGGGGCCCGGGAGCTCTCCACGGCTAAGGACGGGGACCCTTGTGGGCTGTGCTGTTTGGTTTTACTGGAGGATCGAGGAAGCTGATTCGTTTTAGGCTCTGCGGCTTAAGTACCTAGCCTGTGTAAGGTGCAGGGAAAAAGGGGAGCCCCCTGTCAATGACGCGGATAGGCTGTGGACCTGATGTACCCCAAACCCGGGGAAAAAACGCTGAACTAGGGTTTCGGGGGCGTGCTGCTACATTATATATATCATAATAACTAATATATACATTATATATAAGAACAGGACTAAGAGCTGAAGAAGGGCCCTCCTCTCCCCCCCTCTCTCCCCGCAGTGAATCGGTCCTTAATTTGGGCTTTTAAGAGAGGGAGGATGTTTCCCCCAGGGGGCGGACGGGCGCGCGGGTGGAGCCGAGCAACGGCAAAGAGTCCCCTGATTCCTCGTCGTGTGGGTTTTGCATGGGCAATTAAAAAAAATGCATGCGCCCGGGCCCATGCAATCTCGGCCTCGGCTCTTCCGCGTTTCCCGGGGGGTGACGCACCCCCCATTTTTTTGATGCCCCGAGCTATGGTTTGCATTAGCTTTGTGCCCCCTACCTCTCCCTTTCCCATACGAATTTTCGGGATTAGGATAACTCTGGCACACCTTCTGGTGAACTGGACCCCATCTTTGGGCGCGGGTCGACGTGGGCAGACCTTTACCTCCCCGGGGAGGGTGTGTCGGGGGGGCCCTTTGAAGGCCCGCCTTACGGTGGCATAGAGTTGCCATTCTTTTTTAGGGTGGGCGGCAGACCATCTGGATCCCTCTTTTTCTTTCGAATAGGGCGATAGGCAGGTAGGCCCCCCTTTTCAGGCCTTTGCCAGGTTCTGCTAATGAGCTGCTTTACAGAACCTAAATTTCCCGTCCTGTGATAGGAAACTGGATAAAAGTTAGTTTTTTTTTTCCCTCACTGTGATAAATAGCTGTGGTTTGGCTATTTCAAGGGGGAAGGAATTTCTGGAAAGGTACGGTCCCCTCTACTCTCACTGAGGGGAAACTTTTGGGGGTTTTAGAGAGAAAGGGATTACGTTAAACCCACTCTGCCAAAAGAAAGCCTGGAAAAAAAGAGCCCTCTCCCCCACTGTGATGAAAAACCCGTCTGTGGTTGGGTGTTTTTTAGAGGGACGAAGGGCTTTTCTGGGCAGGTACGGGCCCCCCTTTCCCCACGAAGAAGGGGATTTACCTTAAAAACCCTCCTGCCATAGGAACCCCCTGGAAAAAAAAATTTTAATTTCTCCCCTCACTGTGGTGAAACAGTCTTGGCCGGCGGTTTCAGAGGGATGAAGGGCTACAGGAACAGGGGCAGGCCCCCCCCTTTTTTCCAATGAGGGGGAAACAAACCTTTGGGGGTTTTTAAGAAAAGAGGGGTTCACTTGAAAAAAGGGACAGGGCCTCTCTGAGGGGTGGGAGGAACTGCCTGGAAAAAAATGAAAGAGCTCCCTTCCTCACTGAGGGAGGGGAGAAAGGGGTTCCCATCAATGATTTCCTGTAGGGGGAAGGGCTCCCCCCTGGGATACTCCCAGGTTGACACCTACCCCCCTGTTTGCCATGCTGGCACCCTTTTAGCTGGGAAGGGAGTCCTGGGGGTTTAGCGTGCCTGCACGAGTATGCCCCGCGGCTAGCAACCCCTCTTTGGGCCTCTATTCTGGCAAGACAGGGGGCCGATCAGGCCCAGTCAGGGCAATGGCTGGTCTCCCTCGTGAGGCTAGGGTCAAGAGTATGCTGCCGTTTGGGACCCCCACCATCCGTGGTACCAGGGCAAAAAGGCTAATTGGCTGCGTATATCCACTCATCCTCCTGTTTCTGTTGACTTTGGTTTTAGCATTCAGCTTTCCCCTTTTGGACTCCGGGTGGGTGGGGGGGTGAGTGGTGAACACTGCCAAGTATATGGGAAAAAAAAACAAAAAACCCCCACGACAGACCTTACTGTTTTTCGACCCCTGCAAGGCCCCGACCCGGCAGCCACCCTGAACCTTACGTGCCTCCCGGGGGCAAAAGAAAACCCCCGACACGGAGACACTGTCATGCCTTCTGCCCAAAATGGTGGACAAGACGGAAAAAATGACAAACAGTCTGTCCACCAGATTTTCCAAAAGTGGCTCTCGGGCTGGCCCCTCCAGGGCCCCACCCCCAACCCGAAAAGGGCCCCTGAGCTCCCCCCAGACGACCCCCCTGACTGAATCAGGACACCACTGAAAACCCGCCGAAACAGCTGGTCCCCCCAGGCAAAACCCCAAAAAAAGAAAGGGCGGGCCGAAACGGCCGAGGCTGGAGACCGACTCTGATGGCGAGTCTGGACCCCCAAAGGGGTTTCCCCCCAAATTTAAAGGGCCCCGTCAAACCCAAGGCTTTTAAAACCTACCAAATGGTAAGGGCATTGAACCAGGCAAAATGGCTGTCGATCCGGGTTGCGCGAATCAGGGCTGGGAAACATGCCCCAAATCAAACCACCCTTTTTTTCCTTCAGGAAACAAAAACTAAAAAATGGGAGGAAAGTGAGCCTCCGCCACTGAATCCCGAGGAAAAAAGATTTAAGATGGTGCTACTTGGCTTCTCAGTCTCATACGATGTGGAGGTGATAGCTCACACCCCGGTCGGGGGGCTTCCCGATTTTTCGAAGGGGAGACTCCAAACCGGGAGTCCTGGTAACCATAAAGGGCCAAGCTCTACCCTTGAAACTGGGGAATGGGGTACCCATCACCACCACTTATGTGCCTGAACCATTCGGTGTTTCAAAGGGCCCGAAGACGGACACCACCAGGCTAACGCACAGCCAAGCCCAAAAGGGGTCTGTACAAAGGAAAACACCGGGTGGGCATCAAGGCCAAAAAAAAAAAAGAATGGACCCCCAAAGAAAGTCCAACGGGCCAAAAGGCTCCCCGGACCGGTTTTTCTTCCGGAAAAAAAAGGGGGCCCTCAAACGGAAGGTTTTAAAAAAGCACCCAACTTTTTTCCGGCCCCCCCCCCCAGGCACCACGCGGGGAAAAAAGCGAAAGGCCCCCCCTTTAAGAGAAAGGAAGCTGCCCCCCCCCAAACCGGGAGGGTCTCCACAACAGGGTTCCCCCAAGTAAAGCAATGCAAGGAACCAAGGAGAAAGGTTTCCAAAGCACCAACGGCCTCCCCAACCCGAAAATGCCGAAGGGGGACAGGACCGATCAAAGCTTTCCACCATTATCCGTCCGGACCCAAAGGAAAAAGGGACAAGGGAGTAGTCCCATGAGGGTTTCAAACGACTGTCAAAACATAAAAGGAGGGGTGGGGAGGGGAAATAGAACCTCTCCCTCACCCCAGGGGAACTCCCTCCCCCTCCAAAGGATGCCCTCACGCAAGTGCCAGGCTTTGCCCTCCAGGAGACCTAACCAGCGTTCGTCCCCGAAACAGAAGGCTGACCTTCCCAGGCAAGGCCAGCCGGCAAGAAAAACCTGCCGAAAAAAAAAACCAAACAAAGAGAAGTCGAGTCCAAACTCCACCCCCCAAAAGGGTCCAGGGAAGCCCCCACCCGAAGGAGACCCCCCCCAAACGTAGTCTCCCCAAGGGGTTTTCAAGACTTCAAACCAAACACCCCTCCTGGGTTCTTCAAAGAACATCATGGCAGCAATTAGCCGGGTTGGAAAATCTGGGCGTCTCCTCAAGGAGGACCCCGCAATGTGAAGGAGTTGAAATCCCTGGCCCGGGACTTTAAAGGGGGGCTGCCTTTCCCGGGCCGTCACCCGGTGCCACTTTATGGCAAAAAACCTATGATTTGGCAAAACAAAATTCCCGCCCGAAACCATCAGCACTGGGGAAAATTGACCCTGGCCGTCGAGACAATGGCCCACCCCTGAAAAATTTTAAAATTTACAGCCCCAACTGTAAAAAGCTTTAGACATCGCCCTATGGCTTCCGAGCACACCGACCGAGTGATCAAAGGGGGAACTTCAAGCAACCCCCCCCTGGGCCCCTGGGGGGGGCAACCGGATGCGCTGGGGGAATGCCAAGGTTGAGCTTCCCCGGAACCTCTCCTCAAAGGCCAGGAGCCAACGCAGGAGAGGAGGGGCCGACCCCCCGGGCCCACTGCGATCTTGGAGGGATTGGGGGCGTGCCAAACCGACTAGGAAACAGGCACAAACAACCCCATGGAAGGGCCCCCGAAAACCAGACCCAATCCAAGAGGAAAAAACAAAAGGCCAACGCCAGGCTTTCCGACCCTTTCCCCCCTGCTGGAAGGGGAATGACCCAAACATCAAAATTGGGAATTGCTACCCAGACTTTTAAAGCCTTATAGCACCTAAAAAAAAAGGGCCAATACCCCAAACTGGGGTTCCCGATTTCCCCAAGGA
>NW_023639381.1:82182-87182 GCF_015228065.2 Penaeus monodon | reverse complement strand
AATTATATAATTGGTTTTGTTAGCTGTAAGGGAGTTTTCAAGAATCCCTCGTACCAGTCACGTAAAAAAAAGTTTAACCTTATCGATAGTCCAAGCACGGAAAATTATGCGCCGTAAAATGTATTACTACTAGTGTTATAACTGAAGAGAGAAAATGACAGAACAAGGATTGTACTGAAGCTTATCTCAATAGAAGACTTACAAGTAGGAAAACAATAAACAAATATGCAAAAGTGTCTAATTAAATGCCTGTCACCTGGGATAATTTAGACTTGCTTGAGCGATGCAATGGCACTGATATAGATGTATATGCTTTGAACTGGAATATGAAAATGGGAAGAGTGAACATGAGTGGGAAAGAAAGAAGATAGATCGACCGCGTTACTTTCTCTCTCTCGTGAGGACGGCTAGAGGTAGTAGATAAAAAGAATTTCACTACTCATATTGGGGGAAGAGCGTCTCGCGCTCATACAGAACCTTAAAGAATTTGTAAGAGCTTTCATGTGACTGAAAGGCAATAAATCTCCGTGCATGATCTGTTTACAAGACATTCACACTGAAAATCACTTTTGCTGTATTTCAACTATTAAAGTATATCGAGACCCTGATCAACATCTAGCATTTACCAACCATGAAAAAAACAAATTCTCCCTCACACATTTGCTATTTTGATCTCGAATGTGCACTCAATGCTTCCAATATTTCTGGTCCTGCCATAGCTAATCATTAAGCAGTTGCTTATTATTTTATCATCATTGCCCGCGCTGGTGTTGTTACAGTTAGATACCTACTGCGGTCCTAATGCGGCAACTTCACTCACGTGGTACTACATATATATGAGAATTCAGGCATACGATATGCATATGACTTCTCGGTCTGAAGATCAGCATAACTCGAAAGTAGTCTGGGAAATCTGTACAAACCCGTTACGTGTTTGATAAAGTGTGTCACCACTGTCCGACATCGCGGTCAATAATTACGAGGCTACCTTGTGTGTCAAAGGTAATCTGCTGCTAAGAAACAGGAAGAAAGCTCTCACTGTAATAGCTCATAACGCTATCTTGGGAATTCTCTTAAAGGAAGGAGATACTTCGGAGAGTATATCAATTCTCCCAAAGCAGAGTGGATTAAAGTTCCATAAAGTTAGGATAGGCAAATTGTCTTTTCTTGATTCATGTTCCTTTCTATCAAGCAGCCTCTCATCACTAGCTAACACCTATATCGAGTCGGGAGGAGATTTGAAATACACCAATACGATGCTCCGAGAATATTCGGATGAGGCCCGGTCCTTGTTAACAAGAGGGAAGCAAATACCACCCTATGATTACATTACAGATCTATTTGTTCTTCATGAAGAGAGACTCCCCCCCCCCCCAAGTAGCGTTTTAGAATGCCTTAAAACAGGGTATAAATGAGGAAAACTTTATAGTCTTCCTCAGTTATACCCTGTTCTGCCAAGCAGTCTGGCGCGCGTGCAAGTGCCGAACTCTGCGGGATTATCTCCTTACTTATTTAAGAGTAGATGTGGGACTTCTCGCAGACCATTTCCTGCTCTGTTTCAGTCTAAATTTTTTAACCAAATAATGTCTAGATGTTTCCCACTATATCAGCTTACCGAGCTTCTACGATGCCCTTTCACAAGCAGATATGATGTCGTGAACTCTATATAATTTTAAATGTAAACAAATAAACAAATATTACCATATGCTTATAAGAGCATCCCCAGCTGATATAAATTATAACTATTATCATTGTCATAATCATTATGATAATAATTATTATTATTGTTATAGTAATATTATAGCAGTATTGATATTTTTTTATTGTTATTATTACTATTATTATAATAATCACGATTATTATTATTATCAATGTTGTTATCACTATTATTATCTTATCCTTATCATCATCATCATTATTATTATTTTTACTGTTATTATTATTATCATGATTATTATTATTATTATTATTATTACTATTACTTTTATGATAATAATAATTATTATTATTATCATTGTGATGATGATGATGATGGTGATAATGATAATGAAAATGATAACGATAATGATAATGATAATGATGATGGTGATGATGATGATGATGATGATGATGATGATGATGATGATAATGATAATGATGATTATCATTATCATTATTATTATTATTATCATTATCATTATTGTTATACTTATCAAAATCAATAGTACTATAAGTTTTATTATAATTATTTTCATTATCATTAACACTATTATCACTATTATGGCCATGAATAGAAGTTAAAATAATGATAATGATAATTTACAATAAAATAATGATAATGATAATAATAATGATAATAATAATAATAGTAATAATAATAAAAGTGATAATAATAATAATAATATTAATAAAAGTGAGATAATAATAATAATAATAATAATAATAATAATAATAATAATATGAAGAATGATGATCAATAACCCTACTATTAATAATAATGAAAACAATGATATCTGGTAACAATGATAAAGTTAATAATCATAATAATGATAATAGTAATAAAGATAAAAATAAAGCTGATAGCAGTATTAATTGATAACGATAATGATAACAATAGTAATAATTTTGATAAGAATAATAAATTTGATATTGGTAAAATTAATAAGAACACTAATAATAATAACAATAATAGTGATGACGATAATGATAATAATAATGATAATAATGATAATATTGATAATGATAGTAATAATAATAATTATTATTATTATTATAATAACAATAACAACAACAGCAATAATAACAACAACAACAACAACAACAATAATAATAATAATAATAATAATAATAATAATAAAAGTAATATTGATAAAAATGGAAATAATGATAATAAGAGTAAGAGCAATAATGATAACACTGATGATAATAATAATATTAATCGTCATAAAAATAACAGTGATGATAATAACAAAATTAACAATAATGACAATAGTGACTGTAACAACAAAAACAACACCAGCAGCAAAAACAACAAATAAAAATAATATAATAATAACAATAATCATCATCATTATTACTATTATCATTCTCATTATCATTTTTTTTATTACGTTATCATCATCATTTTTTTTATTATCATTATAACTATTAGTATTATTATTGTGATTATAATTATACTTATAATAATAGCAATACTGTTATTATTATTATTATTATTATTATTATTATTATTATTGTTATTATTATTATTATTATTATTATCATTATAATTATCATTATTATCATTGTTCTTATTATTACTATACTATTTTTTATGATTTTTTCTATTATCATTATTATTATCATTTAAAATAGATATTTACGTTTATGAATACATTGTGAGTATATTCTTAAAACACTGAAAAACATTCGAATGGATGAGACCCACACTTACAGTCTCCTGGGGGAAGAGGTGTATGGCCTGTAAAGGGACCCAGCGACGGCTTTTCATCTGGACGTTGAACCGACTCGCACTGCTTTGGTTCCGTGAGATCCGAGAGACGCGACTGAGGAAGATCTAGTAAATCTGGGAAGTGGGGAATGTTACCTAGCGAAGAATAAGAGGGGGGCGATTGAACTCTTTTGAAAAAAACATCTTCGTCACAGAATCTTTCTGGATAATCTCATTTTCTGTGTCGGTTTCCTCTTGTTTTTTCATTTCAACACAGAATGTTGCTGTGCCGATGAATGAGGGTTGTTTGGGAGAATCTTTGTCGGGTTCTGTGTGATCTTGACCAAATTCCGTAGAAAGGTCATTGGTATGAACATTTTCACCAGGCGAATCACTGATGACCCATGATTGTGTGTCATGCGTTTGCATGTTACTCTTACCATCATGGCCTGCATTATACTACCCTAATTTCTCGTGTAAATTCTTGGTTAACTTTGTTGTACCTAAATGTCGTCTTCGGATATTTTGTAAGCTAAGATCCTTTGCTCTATAATACATCACACTGCATGTGAAGAATACCAAAAACAGAACTATTGATACTGCTCCAAGCAAACCTCGTCTCGTGAAGAGTTTGTTCAACATTTTCACTGCGCACCTCAGAAAACTTCATGTGACACTTGTAACATTTTTTCAGTTACAATGGTTCCTGCTCTGTTTTCGCCAGGCAACGATATATTCCCTGATCCTCTCTCACGACACCGAGTATTGTAAAATTTGACACATAGAGCTGACGATCGGGATCTCCTGATTGTTTCACTTTATAACGGTGTATCTTATTTGTGTTATGTATCGGGTTTCGTCAACTAGCCACGTGATAATTACTTTTACTTCCGATTCGACTCTGCCCCATAAGTGTAACATTATCTCTGTCTGTTGCTAAGATTCTTGGGGCGACAGCCATTGTATGCGGGCCGCAGAGGAAGTGCTTGTCATCAAGCGCCTGCCAGTCTCGCCCGTAGAGCCAACTTGGGTGTGAACACGAAGGAGGCGTCGACGCTGTCAGTTTCCGCTCACGCATCCAGTGGCTGAGTTGCTGAAGGCGGCAGTCACAATACCAAGGGTTGTCATCAATCCCAATTACACGCAAAACCTGAAGGGGTCTTAGTTCAGTAAAATTTAAAAAAGTAATTCTATTACCTGCCACATTCAAGATCTCTAAGTTTCCGAGAACTCTTAAAGCCCTTTCCTCAATTTTGCTTATCTTTATAACTTATGTCGAGTTCAACCAGGTTAAGCGAAAATAGAAAGGCTTTGGGGCGGAAAGGACAGTTAGATAATTGTGTGTAAGTCGTAGCTCAAGGAGACAAGCGATGTCGGCAAAGGCGCCAGATGGCACTCCCGTAAGAAATTGTTGCTTAAGTCTAGTTCTTTCACGTGGGTTAGCTTCCGAAAAGCTCTTTTTTCAACCCACATTATATGCAGAAATTTAGCCACAATTTCTGCAGGTTCAACAGGCCGCTATAAGCAAAGGAATCTCGCGGAAGAATTCTCAAGTTGTTGTGTCGAAGATCAAGCACTTGATTTTGATGAC
>NW_023639381.1:72182-74682 GCF_015228065.2 Penaeus monodon | reverse complement strand
AATATCAATATTTCCCTTCTATAGCTTTTTATGTCTTTCTCAATTTTCTCTTGCAACTTAGCTTTGCGAGGCTTCTTTTTTGTTTCCTTCTTTCTTAACTTAATGCCACATTTTGCTTGGAGGACTCTTCCTGTTGCATACATTAGTTCGTTCAATTCAGTTAAATCAGGATTTATCTCATGACAGAGTTCTTCTAACGCCTTGTTAACTATGTTTGATATATTTATATATTTATGGGTATGTCTAATTTTTCATAGTGTCTCTCTTTCACTCATTTCGGTATGTTTTATTACTGATAATTCTTCAACGATATTCGTTTTCATGGTCAGCAATTCTTCCTCATCTACGACAATCTCATGCGGCTCTAATTCATCTATATTATTTTCAACTGCTAGATCAACATCATTTGGCAAGTCAAGTTCTTGTTCATCTAAATTTCCTTTCACTTCATTTTCTTCTATCTGTACCTCTCTAGTGTCATTTTTATTCGGTCTTGTTTCTTTTGATTGTTAGTACTAGATGGTTGAACCGCAGGGCCAGGGGTGGAAGCTATCCCGTCCTGGTGACTTGGCGGATTTTGACCAATCGAAGAGGTAGACTCAGTAGCATACTTTTCGATCCCAGGCGAGTTTTGCCTTGGGGGTTTTGCCCTTGTTGATCCGCGCGACAGGCGATGCGGCATGATTTATTTCTTGTTTTCATTTGAGAAGTAGGATGCAGTTTAGCCATACTGCCAAGAAGTTCGATATCCCGCGCCAGTTACCAAATGGTATTATTATTAATAACATTGTTATCTTTATAATTATTAATGATTAATTATTACTGTTACTATTGTTATCTTTATTAATATCATTATGATTATCATTTTGTCATTATTATTATTATTATTATTATTATTATTATTATTATCATTATCTTTATCATTATTATTATTGTTAATGCCACATTTCGCTTGGAGGACTCTTCCTGTTGCGTACATTAGTTCGTTTAATTCAGTTAAATCAGGATTTATCTCAAAGCTTTGTTACCTATGTTTGATATATTTTTATATTTATGGGTATGTCTACCAATTCAGTAACAATACCAGTTACCAACTGGTATTTCTGCGTCCCCGCGATATTATTATTATTATCATTATTATTATTATTATTATTATTATTATTATTATTATTATTATTATTATTATTATCATTATTATTATTATTATTAATAACATTGTTATCTTTATAATTATTAATGATTAATTATTACTATTACTATTGTTATTATTATCATTATTATTATTACTATCATTATTGGTATTATTATTTTTATTGTTATTATTATTATCATCATCATTATTATAATTGTTATCTTCATCATCAGTATTATTAACATCTTTGTTTTATTACCGCTATTATTATTATTCCTAGTGTCAGTAATATCATTATCACCGTTATTATTATGATAGATACCATCACCATCATAATCTTTATTGTTGTTGTTATTAGATGAATCATAGTTATTAGTATTATCATAGATATTATTTTTTTATAACTATTATTAGTAGCTGCAAATACGGTTATCATGAAAGCATCACTATCACTGTTATAATTTTCTTTGTCTTTCATTTTATTACTGTTAATGTTTTTACCGTGTTTCCACTGGTACCATTATCATTGATATAAATATAAATATCATTACTATCATTATTAGCATATTATCATTATTATTGTTGCTGTTCCCTATGTGATCAAGATTTTCATATGTGATTTAGAATTTAGCACCAGTGATATGGGTGTAATATAGTTCTTGATACAGACATGGATATAAATTCCAGAAACGACATTGTAAGTATGACTGTATGTAACGAAATTTCAATACACAGTGTCAGATATGAAATAATGATAGTATTATGAAACAACTTTTGCATAAATTCAACAAGCATTACCAAGTTTTACAGTCATTATTTCTGACCCGACTTAAATGTACGACACAATTAAAAATGTAATTGCCTAGCATAGGGTACCCTCCAGCGGAGGGATCATCAGGGCAGCTCAGTATTCAGCTCAACACTGTGTGTGTGTGTGTGTGTGTGTGTGTGTGTGTGTGTGTGTGTGTGTGTGTGTGTGTGTGTGTGTAAGTGCGTGCGTGCGTTCGTGCACGCACGCATATATGTATATATATATACATATATATACATATATATAGGTATATATATATATATATATATATATATATATATATTATATATATTTATACCTATGAATATATATAAACATATATATATATATATACATATATGTATACATATATATATTATCCTTGACATTATTATAACTTTCATTTGAGTAGTAGTATTAACAGTAATCAAAGTTTTTATCTTTTTTGTACTGTCACTACTAATCATAAAATAATATATTATATGATCGTTATTATTATCTGTCGCTGTTGATGATAACATTATGACTATGAATGCATTTTTTTTTTATTATTGTTTACTTTTTTCAATCACGAACAA
>NW_023639381.1:59682-64682 GCF_015228065.2 Penaeus monodon | reverse complement strand
TATAATATATATATATATATTATATATGTTTTTTGTGTGTGTGTTGTGTGTGTGTGTGTGTGTTTTTTGTGTGTGTGTGTTTGTATGTGTGGTGTTGTGTGTGTGCGTTTTGTGTGTACACAGAACACACACACACACACACACAAATACACCACACCACACACACACCCCTACACACACCACGACATATATATTATATTTTTATATATAAATTTTTTTATAATTATATATATTATTATATATAATACATACAAAATTTATTTTATATATATATATATATATATATAATAATATATATTATATATATATATATATATTATTGCATATATGTATATATTAAAAATGTATGGTATATATACATATATATTATCTTATATTAATATATATGCGTAATATATATTTTATATATTATAAAATATATATATATAAAATTTTATTATATATATTTTTCATATGTATACATTAAATTACTTATGATAACACACACAACAACACACCCCCACACACACCACACACACACACACAACACACACTATTAAATATATTATTTATATATATATATATATATATATAATATATATATATTTATTAT
Source organism: Penaeus monodon (assembly GCF_015228065.2). NCBI lineage: Eukaryota > Metazoa > Arthropoda > Malacostraca > Decapoda > Penaeidae > Penaeus > Penaeus monodon. The sequence continues at coordinate 64,090 of NW_023639381.1, read as the reverse complement.
ATAATTTATTTTTAAAATAATATATAATATATAATATATAATATATTAATTAACCCCCTACACACACACCACGACCACACCACACACCATGAAAACGAACCTCCATTATATATATATATATATATTATATATAATTATATATATATATAAAATATATATATATATTATTATTTATATATATATAGATATTAGAATATTTATATCTTTATATTTTATATATATATATTAAAATAAATATAAAATATATTTATATATAATATACAACACACACACACACCCCACCCACACACCAGATATTATGTTTATTATATAATATTTTTAGATATATATATATATATATATATATATATATATATTTTAAAAAATAACACATAAAACCCCAGACACACACACACACACCATGAAAACAACTCTTCATAAAAATTATATATATATATATTATTATATATATATAATATATATATATTAATATTTTTATATTTTTTATATATAATATTATATATATATATATATATAAATAATATATATATTAAATAGATTATATAAATATTATTAAAATATACATCACACCCACACCAACAAAACCCCCAACACACCACCCCCAGATATTATTATATATTATTATATAATATATATATATATATTATATATATAATTAAATTATAATAAATTTTATTATATAATATATATAAAATTTTAATATTATTATGTTATTATTTTTTTCATGTATATATTCACTATTCTATGTATATATTTTTAAAATATACCTATATCTATCTATCTATATATTTTTTTACATAACAATATATATATATTTAAAAATATATATAATATATATATATATATATATTATATTAATATAGTTTTATATAAAATATATTATATATAATATAATATATATATATATTATATATATCGTATTCCAAAATTTATATACATAATACAACTACATATATATGGTGCGTGTGTGTGCGTTTGTGTGAGTGGTGTGTTGTGTTCTGTGAAATTTTGTGGTGTGAAATTTTAAAATTATATATTATATATATATTTTAATATATTATATATAAAAATATATATTGTATGGGTTTCTATAAAAATATATGATAAGCATTAAAAAATATATAAAATTGTAGTTTTGTATATTAAACTTATATAATTTTATATTATTATAATATAAAATATATTTATTTATATATAATATTTTATATAATATGCTGTTTTTTGGTGTGGTTTTGGGGTTTGTGCGTGTGTGTTGTGGTACATAAAACACATATATGTGTCACAAATGTACACCAAAATATATATACACAATATGTACATATATACACATTACATACATATATAAAATATAATATATATATATATATATATTATATAATTTTATATAAAAATATTTTATATGTATAATAAAAAATACTTATGAATACCACACACAAAACACACACTACCACACACCACATACACCACACACACACACACACCACACACACACAACACACACACCACACACCACACAACATATTTTTATATATATATATATAATATTTTTTATATATTTATATAAAATTATATACACACACACCGCACACACACCACACCCTAACACGAATCCTCTCTGTCACCCAACACACACACACTACACACACCATATTAATATATAAAATATATAATTTTATATATATATATAATATATATATATAATATATTATATATATAATTAATTATTTTTATATTAATATATATATATTTTATTTTTTTATATATATATCATATATTATTAAATTATATATTTATATATATAAATATAATATATATTATATAAATATATATATATATATTTATTTTTTATTAAATTTTTATATTAATAAATATTTATAATATATATTTTTATTAATTTATTATATTTTTATTTAATATATTTTTAATATATTTTATAAAATATATAAAAAATATAAAATAAAATTTAAAATATTTAAAATACTACATTTTAATACATCATTAACATACATACATAATCAATTTTCTAAGTGTGTGTGTGTGTGTGGTGTGTGTGTGGTGTGTGTGTGGTTAACGATGGCCCTGGCGTAGAGTGCAACCTCGCGTCTGGCACTATGCGGAAATCTTGGGCAGCGGCAAAGTGAACAGACTTCTTGCTTTTTTTTTGCAGTATTTTTAACGAGAAAAAAGGGTACAACTGGGGGACAGGGGTTCAGTCCGGTCAGCGTGCTGTGGCTGTTGTCTGTCGCTCGCAGGCGCCCCTTTTTTATAAAATTGAACTAGGAGACTCCCAAAAAGGGTTTCGATGTCTCGGAAGGGTGTGATCTGTATACGAGGGCGTCGCGGGCGGGAAAGGGCCCGCGGATGTCGCGCCGTTGTCTGTCTACAAGGTGTGGGGATGTAGAGACTATGTTCCCCGTATTAAATTATATTTATATTTTTAAAGTTATGTGTATGGGAAGGGAGAGTAAGGGAAAGGGGTCTGCTATGGGACCTTGGGAAAAATAAGGAAAACACTAAGGTTTTTTAGTGGGCCTCCCTGCGAGAGATTTGGTGGTGTTGAAATGGGGCCCTGTGGAAAAGTTTGAAATGATCTTACAGTGGTGTGTTTTTGTTGTGGTGTGTGTTGACTATATATATAATATTAATATTAATATTATAATTTTATTTTATTAAATTAATATAATTATTTTTATTTATATTAATATTATATATTATATATATATATAATATATATATTATAATATATATATTTTAATATATAAAATATATAAAAAAAATAAAACTAACTATATATATACAATATAGTCTGTAAAAAATATATATATATATTTTATATTATATAATTATTATATATAATTATAAAATTTTATTTTTTGGTGTGTGGGTGTGTGTGGGGTGTGTGTGTGTGTGTGTGTGTTTGTTTTGTGTGTGTGTTTGTTTTGTGTGGTGTGGGGTGTGTTTGTGTTTTGGTATATTGTTAAAAGTATGGTCCACACACAAACACCACCACACCAACACACACACACAACACACAACCCCCAAACCACACAAATTAATATAATATATATTATATATAATATATATTTATATATATAATTGTATATATATATATATATAATAATATAAATATATATACAATATATAAATAAAAATTTATATATATTATATATAATTATATATAATATATATATTAATATGTAATTATATATTTAAAAATATATAATATATATATAATATATTATATATATATTATTAATATATTTATTATATATTTCATGTATATACACGCTTTCACACAACGCACGAACACACACACACACACGGGCACACACACGCACAACACAAACACACACACCCAAACCCCACACACACACACACACACACACATATTATATAATATATATATATATTATAATATATATATATATATATATATTATATAATATATATATATAAAAATATTATATATGTGTGTTTTTGTTGTGTGTGTGTGTGGTGTGTATGTATATATGTATGATATGTATTGCATAATAATATAAAATATTACATAAAATAATTTTATTATATATATATATAATAATATATATTTATATTAATATAAAATATATATAATAATAATAATATTATATATATTATATGTACACTCATTCATATATATATATATATATATATATATCTATATAATATATATTATATTTGTTATTTGTATATATACATATTTTAAAAAACATACATATATATAAATATATATAATGCAAAAATATAAATAAAAAAATATATATATATATATATATATATATATATATATATATATATTCATATATGTTTTATATAATTATAATATATATATTATATATATATAATATATATATATATATTATATATATATATTAATATATATATACAAACTATTATACAATATATCAAACACACACACACACACACACACGCACACACACCCCACACACCACACACCACACACACACACACACACACACACACCACACCCCACAACACACACCCTACACACAACGCACCTACACATCATACAACACCCAACACAAAACACACACACCACACCCACACCACAACACACATAATATATTTTTATAATTAAATATATATAATATATAATATATATATATATATATATATATATATATATATATATATATATATATATATATATATATATATATATATTATATATTTATTATATATAATATATATATTATAAAATATTATATAATATTTTTATAATTATATATATATATAATATTTTGAATATATTTTATATAATAATATAATAAATTTTTTATATAATTCTATATATAAAATAATACAAAAAAAAAATATATATATATTTTATATATATATATTAAATTAATATATATATTAATAATATTTC
>NW_023639381.1:54576-59582 GCF_015228065.2 Penaeus monodon | reverse complement strand
TATATATATAATTTTAAATTTATACTATATATATATATATATACTGTGTGGGTGTGGTGTGTGGTGTGTGTGGGTGTGTGTGTGTGTGTGTGTGTGTGACACTCACACACGAACACGCATTCTCTTTATACACATACACACACACACACACACACACACACACTCACTCACACAGACATGTGTATATATATATATATATATACATATACACAGACATATATACAGACATGTATACACGTATATTTATATATACATATGCATAAACTGATAATTTTATGCACATATGCGTGTGTGTGTGTGTGTGTGTGTGTGTGTGTGTGTGTGTGTGCGTGTGTATGTGTGTGTGTATGTGTGTATACACTCACACACACAAACACACACACACACACACACACACACACACACACACACACACACACACACACACACACTCACACACACACACACACACTCCCCTAATGTTGAAACTGGAAGCAGACACTTTATGAATATTTAGCATATTTTAAAAGTAAATCAAGCACTATTTGGATTAGGAAATTCTTTCACATCATGCTATGCATGCGTTGACTTTAATATACATGAAATGATAGAGATAGCTTTTGGCAGTCGACCAGTAGACGTGCCGCCTATCGTTCAATAAATCTTTATGGAACTTCCACCTGCTTCTGCTAATTTATGAAGGAGAGTGTGAGCATAGATTCTGGGCTAGTTTATTAAATTCAAAACTTAGTTACTGCCGAATACGGAATAGGTCTTAATAACAAAATCTCGCTATGTGTAATCTCATTTTTGTTATTGCATTTGAAACTTTCTCAGTTCATGGTAGAATATCTCTACGGAAGCAATTATACTTAAAAAATGAATCGAAAATGTAATTTCAAAAATATTTACAGCCATTCAGACGACCTTGCACCGTATATTCGTAGTTTGTCACAAATAACTAGATGTGGACATACTATAGAAAACACTATTTACAATATAATCATGAACGCAATGACGTCATAGAAATAAAGTCCAGTGGTAAGACTTATGCAGGACAGCGCGATGATCTTTCGATAAATGCAATCGTGTGCCACAGGACCGAATCTCCCTCGCTCCGAGATCGTGGTGCTTGGATGCCGCGACCCACGATTTGCATCTTTGTGAATATTAATTGTTACAGCCAGTGATCATCAAGTAATTAAAATTGCAATAATTTTTAACGCCGTTTTAACTACGTTGGCAAAAGCAACAACTGTTATAATATATATTAGTGCTATAATGATGACATTGTTCGTGATTGAAAAAAGTAAACAATAATAAAAAAAAAAATGCATTCATAGTCATAATGTTATCATCAACAGCGACAGATAATAATAACGATCATATAATATATTATTTTATGATTAGTAGTGACAGTACAAAAAAGATAAAAACTTTGATTACTGTTAATACTACTACTCAATGAAAGTTATAATAATGTCAAGGATAATATATATATGTATACATATATGTATATATATATATATGTTTATATATATTCATAGGTATAAATATATATATATATATATATATATATATATATATATATATATACCTATATATATGTATATATATGTATATATATATACATATATGCGTGCGTGCACGAACGCACGCACGCACTAACACACACACACACACACACACACACACACACACACACACACACACACACACACACACACACACACACACACAGTGTTGAGCTGAATACTGAGCTGCCCTGATGATCCCTCCGCTGGAGGGTACCCTATGCTAGGCAATTACATTTTTAATTGTGTCGTACATTTAAGTCGGGTCAGAAATAATGACTGTAAAACTTGGTAATGCTTGTTGAATTTATGCAAAAGTTGTTTCATAATACTATCATTATTTCATATCTGACACTGTGTATTGAAATTTCGTTACATACAGTCATACTTACAATGTCGTTTCTGGAATTTATATCCATGTCTGTATCAAGAACTATATTACACCCATATCACTGGTGCTAAATTCTAAATCACATATGAAAATCTTGATCACATAGGGAACAGCAACAATAATAATGATAATATGCTAATAATGATAGTAATGATATTTATATTTATATCAATGATAATGGTACCAGTGGAAACACGGTAAAAACATTAACAGTAATAAAATGAAAGACAAAGAAAATTATAACAGTGATAGTGATGCTTTCATGATAACCGTATTTGCAGCTACTAATAATAGTTATAAAAAAATAATATCTATGATAATACTAATAACTATGATTCATCTAATAACAACAACAATAAAGATTATGATGGTGATGGTATCTTATAATAATACGGTGATAATGATATTACTGACACTAGGAATAATAATAATAGCGGTAATAAAACAAAGATGTTAATAATACTGATGATGAAGATAACAATTATAATAATGATGATGATAATAATAATAACAATAAAAATAATAATACCAATAATGATAGTAATAATAATAATGATAATAATAACAATAATAATAATAATAATAATAATAATAATAATAATAAAAATAATGCCAAAATGATAATCATAATGATATTAATAACAATAATAATAATGATAATAATAATAATAATAATGATAATAATAATAATATCGCGGGGACGCAGAAATACCAGTTGGTAACTGGTATTGTTACTGAATTGGTAGACATACCCATAAATATAAAAATATATCAAACATAGGTAACAAAGCTTTGAGATAAATCCTGATTTAACTGAATTAAACGAACTAATGTACGCAACAGGAAGAGTCCTCCAAGCGAAATGTGGCATTAACAATAATAATAATGATAAAGATAATGATAATAATAATAATAATAATAATAATAATAATAATAATGACAAAATGATAATCATAATGATATTAATAAAGATAACAATAGTAACAGTAATAATTAATCATTAATAATTATAAAGATAACAATGTTATTAATAAAATAACCATTTGGTAACTGGCGCGGGATATCGAACTTCTTGGCAGTATGGCTAAACTGCATCCTACTTCTCAAATGAAAACAAGAAATAAATCATGCCGCATCGCCTGTCGCGCGGATCAACAAGGGCAAAACCCCCAAGGCAAAACTCGCCTGGGATCGAAAAGTATGCTACTGAGTCTACCTCTTCGATTGGTCAAAATCCGCCAAGTCACCAGGACGGGATAGCTTCCACCCCTGGCCCTGCGGTTCAACCATCTAGTACTAACAATCAAAAGAAACAAGACCGAATAAAAATGACACTAGAGAGGTACAGATAGAAGAAAATGAAGTGAAAGGAAATTTAGATGAACAAGAACTTGACTTGCCAAATGATGTTGATCTAGCAGTTGAAAATAATATAGATGAATTAGAGCCGCATGAGATTGTCGTAGATGAGGAAGAATTGCTGACCATGAAAACGAATATCGTTGAAGAATTATCAGTAATAAAACATACCGAAATGAGTGAAAGAGAGACACTATGAAAAATTAGACATACCCATAAATATATAAATATATCAAACATAGTTAACAAGGCGTTAGAAGAACTCTGTCATGAGATAAATCCTGATTTAACTGAATTGAACGAACTAATGTATGCAACAGGAAGAGTCCTCCAAGCAAAATGTGGCATTAAGTTAAGAAAGAAGGAAACAAAAAAGAAGCCTCGCAAAGCTAAGTTGCAAGAGAAAATTGAGAAAGACATAAAAAGCTATAGAAGGGAAATATTGATATTAGACGAACTACAAAAAGATAATGGGAAGCAATCAGAGAAAGCGATAAAAGTAATAAGAAAATACAAAATACTTTCCAAAGAACAAATACCAACGATTAAAGAAGAGCTGAAGCAAAAACTCCAGGTTAAGGTACAAAGGTTATGATGATATGACAAATGCCAAAAGTTCTTCAGGCAGAATAAAATGTTCGAGACTGACGCGAAGAAGTTTTACCACGAAATAAGAAAAGAAAGAATCTCTGTGGATGCCGTACTATCTGAAGAACAGGTCCGAGAATTTTGGAACAACATCTGGGGAAAAGAGAAACAATTCAATGAAAATGCAGAATGGATATGAGATCTTGAGAATAGCACTAGGAAGATTCCCGAACATGAATGGGAAAATATTATTACTGAAGAAATTCAAAGCGCACTAAAAAAGTCCCAAAAATGGAAATCGCCTGGGGTTGACCAGATCCCAAATTTTTGGCTTAATACTCTTTCTTTGGAGCATGCCAAATTAGCATCTAATTTTAACTCAGTTATGATAGAACCTAACTTAACACCTAAATGGTTATGTCAAGGGACTACTATGTTGGCCAAAAGTAACCAAACAGAGAACCCAAAAATTACAGACCCTGTTACATGCTTATCAACTTCCTATAAGTTATTTACTTCAATCTTAACTGAAAGAACCTACATGCACATGGAAGAACAAAATATTTTTCCCAACAAACAAAAAGCGTGTTGCAGAGGAGCATATGGATGCACCATGACATTATGGGAGACGAATCTTACTCTCAGGCACGTAAATGGTATTCTTATTTCAAACGTCATGCGAATCAGATGCGGAATCTTCCAGGGTGACTCTTTTTCTCCTCTATTATTTTGTATGGCACTTATCCCACTCTCCCAGCTTCTTAACAACACAGGGTATGTATATAAGATCATGGATAAGAAGATCAATCATCTTTTCTATATGGATGACTTGAAACTTTACGCTGATGTAGATGAAACCGCGACCCATCAGTGGCTTAGAAGCTCCGGACTTAAAGGGGAAACAGAGGGTTTTATTCTTGCAGCCCAAGATCAAAGTTTGTTTACCAGAAACTATCAAACTAACATCTTGCACAATGGTACTGACCTAAAGTGTAGGTTTTGTGAAGACAAGGTTGAGACGATTGTTCATCTTGTGTCTGGTTGCCCAATATTAACACCGAATGAGTAAAAAAATCGCCACAACAGAGTAGGCAAGTACCTGCATTGGAAGATCT
>NW_023639381.1:27076-47076 GCF_015228065.2 Penaeus monodon | reverse complement strand
TATTCTTCGCTAGGTAACATTACCCACTTCCCAGATTTACTAGATCTTCCTCAGTCGCGTCTCTCGGATCTCACGGAACCAAAGCAGTGCGAGTCGGTTCAACGTCCAGATGAAAAGCCGTCGCTGGGTACCTACAGGCCATACACCTCTTCCTCCAGGAGACTGTAAGTGTGGGTCTCATCCATTCGAATGTTTTTCAGTGTTTTAAGAATATACTCACAATGTATTCATAAACGTAAATATCTATTTTAAATGATAATAATAATGATAATAGAAAAAATCATAAAAAATAGTATAGTAATAATAAGAACAATGATAATAATGATAATTATAATGATAATAATAATAATAATAATAATAACAATAATAATAATAATAATAATAATAATAATAAAATAATAATAACAGTATTGCTATTATTATAAGTATAATTATAATCACAATAATAATACTAATAGTTATAATGATAATAAAAAAAATGATGATGATAACGTAATAAAAAAAATGATAATGAGAATGATAATAGTAATAATGATGATGATTATTGTTATTATTATATTATTTTTATTGTTGTTTTTGCTGCTGGTGTTGTTTTGTTGTTACAGTCACTATTGTCATTATTGTTAATTTTGTTATTATGATTATTATCATTATTTGTAATATTGGTATTATTATTGTTATCATTATTACTATTATGATTATTGTTGCTGTTATTATCATCACTGTTATTTTTATGACGATTAATATTATTATTATCATCAGTGTTATCATTATTGCTCTTACTCTTATTATCATTATTTCCATTTTTATCAATATTACTTTTATTATTATTATTATTATTTTATTATTATTATTATTGTTGTTGTTGTTGTTGTTGTTATTATTGCTGTTGTTGTTATTGTTATTATAATAATAATAATAATTATTATTATTACTATCATTATCAATATTATCATTATTATCATTATTATTATCATTATCGTCATCACTATTATTGTTATTATTATTAGTGTTCTTATTAATTTTACCAATATCAAATTTATTATTCTTATCAAAATTATTACTATTGTTATCATTATCGTTATCAATTAATACTGCTATCAGCTTTATTTTTATCTTTATTACTATTATCATTATTATGATTATTAACTTTATCATTGTTACCAGATATCATTGTTTTCATTATTATTAATAGTAGGGTTATTGATCATCATTCTTCATATTATTAGTGTTATTAGTATTATTGATATTACTATAATTATGATAATTATCATTCCTCTTATTATTGCTGTAATCACTATAATGATTACTAATATTATTATTCTTTTCATTATTATATTTTTTTATTAATAGTATTATTTTTTGTTGTCGTCGTTGTTGTTATCACTATTATCATTAACATTATTATTATTATTATTATTATTGTTGTTATTATTATTATTTATTATTATTATTATTATTATTATTATTATCACTATTATTATTATTATTATTATTATTATTATTATTATTATTATTATTATTATCATTATCATTATTTTATTGTAAATTATCATTATCATTATTTTAACTTCTATTCATGGCCATAATAGTGATAATAGTGTTAATGATAATGAAAATAATTATAATAAAACTTATAGTACTATTGATTTTGATAAGTATAACAATAATGATAATGATAATAATAATAATAATGATAATGATAATCATCATTATCATTATCATCATCATCATCATCATCATCATCATCATCATCATCACCATCATCATTATCATTATCATTATCGTTATCATTTTCATTATCATTATCACCATCATCATCATCATCACAATGATAATAATAATAATTATTATTATCATAAAAGTAATAGTAATAATAATAATAATAATAATAATCATGATAATAATAATAACAGTAATAATAATAATAATGATGATGATGATAAGGATAATGATAATAATAGTGATAACAACATTGATAATAATAATAATCGTGATTATTATAATAATAGTAATAATAACAATAAAAAAATATCAATACTGCTATAATATTACTATAACAATAATAATAATTATTATCATAATGATTATGACAATGATAATAGTTATAATGACTATCAGCTGGGGATGCTCTTATTTTACATTTAAAATTATATAGAGTTCACGACATCATATCTGCTTGTGAAAGGGCATCGTAGAAGCTCGGTAAGCTGATATAGTGGGAAACATCTAGACATTATTTGGTTAAAAAATTTAGACTGAAAACAGAGCAGGAAAAATGTCTGCGAGAAGTCCCACATCTACTCTTAAATAAGTAAGGAGATAATCCCGCAGAGTTCGGCACTTGCACGCGCGCCAGACTGCTTGGCAGAACAGGGTATAACTGAGGAAGACTATAAAGTTTTCCTCATTTATACCCTGTTTTAAGGCATTCTAAAACGCTACTTGGGGGGGGGGGGAGTCTCTCTTCATGAAGAACAAATAGATCTGTAATGTAATCATAGGGTGGTATTTGCTTCCCTCTTGTTAACAAGGACGGGCCTCATCCGAATATTCTCGGAGCATCGTATTGGTGTATTTCAAATCTCCTCCCGACTCGATATAGGTGTTAGCTAGTGATGAGAGGCTGCTTGATAGAAAGGAACATGAATCAAGAAAAGACAATTTGCCTATCCTAACTTTATGGAACTTTAATCCACTCTGCTTTGGGAGAATTGATATACTCTCCGAAGTATCTCCTTCCTTTAAGAGAATTCCCAAGATAGCGTTATGAGCTATTACAGTGAGAGCTTTCTTCCTGTTTCTTAGCAGCAGATTACCTTTGACACACAAGGTAGCCTCGTAATTATTGACCGCGATGTCGGACAGTGGTGACACACTTATCAAAAAAACGTAACGGGTTTGTGACAGATTTCCCAGACTACTTTCGAGTTATGCTGATCTTCAGACCGAGAAGTCATATGCATATCGTATGCCTGAATTCTCATATATATGTAGTACCACGTGAGTGAAGTTGCCGCATTAGGACCGCAGTAGGTATCTAACTGTAACAACACCAGCGCGGGCAATGATGATAAAATAATAAGCAACTGCTTAATGATTAGCTATGGCAGGACCAGAAATATTGGAAGCATTGAGTGCACATTCGAGATCAAAATAGCAAATGTGTGAGGGAGAATTTGTTTTTTTCATGGTTGGTAAATGCTAGATGTTGATCAGGGTCTCGATATACTTTAATAGTTGAAATACAGCAAAAGTGATTTTCAGTGTGAATGTCTTGTAAACAGATCATGCACGGAGATTTATTGCCTTTCAGTCACATGAAAGCTCTTACAAATTCTTTAAGGTTCTGTATGAGCGCGAGACGCTCTTCCCCCAATATGAGTAGTGAAATTCTTTTTTATCTACTACCTCTAGCCGTCCTCACGAGAGAGAGAAAGTAACGCGGTCGATCTATCTTCTTTCTTTCCCACTCATGTTCACTCTTCCCATTTTCATATTCCAGTTCAAAGCATATACATCTATATCAGTGCCATTGCATCGCTCAAGCAAGTCTAAATTATCCCAGGTGACAGGCATTTAATTAGACACTTTTGCATATTTGTTTATTGTTTTCCTACTTGTAAGTCTTCTATTGAGATAAGCTTCAGTACAATCCTTGTTCTGTCATTTTCTCTCTTCAGTTATAACACTAGTAGTAATACATTTTACGGCGCATAATTTTCCGTGCTTGGACTATCGATAAGGTTAAACTTTTTTTTACGTGACTGGTACGAGGGATTTCTTGAAAACTCCCTTACAGCTAACAAAACCAATTATATAATTTTTTACATCTAAATAAACATAATAGTGGTGAAGATAATAGTCGCATGAGTATTATCTATTTAATTATTTTAACAAAGTAGGGTTTTAGTTATTGTTCCATCAAAAAATAAAGATTTTTTACAAATAAATAAAAACATGGAAGAATCTTATATAACTTCTCTCTTATCTCCATTTTAGCAAGAGAAATACGCGACTTAACTCGCCCGCTTTAGTCATTTTTATCATTATCATCATTAGAAGTTCATTATTTTCATTGTTCTCAATGGAAGTAGACTCCATTACCTCACTTATAAGATCCTAATTAAGTGTTAAAACTTGTCTGTCTTACTTGACGCTATAAAGTTAAAACAAATCAAATGAAACAAGTACAAAACCATACATACATAAAATAAATAGAAGAGTTAAAGTTAAAACATTCACAAAAACAAAATTTTAGAAAAAAATACGATAATATAGAATGGCAAGGATGACGCTAAACAAGGATAAAAATACGTGGTCACTCTGTTTCGCTCTCCTTGCAATGGATGGTACATGAATCTAGGGGGCGCTATTATATTTTAGGGTAACACAGGTAAACTGGGTCACTACACTACTACCACCACCACCACCACCACTTCTCACAAGATAATGTCTACATAGGTGAGCGATTTTTTTGTGAATCTTGCGACATTTTTTTCAAGGTCCGAGCCCAGCTCCAGTCCTCAATTTCAACATCGTCATCATAGTCATCCGGTTTGATAAGCCCATGAAAACAGAGTCTGAAGCTCAGTCATACCCAGAGGCATTACCGGCGGCTGTGAAATAAGGTTAACTTTCTCATTCTATCCTTTTTTTTCTACATTCATTTTTGATAATAATAACTTTTTCAATACCACTGCTACTAGTAGTAGTACTACTCACCCTTTTGATTTTCTCTACCCGCTTCTTCTTCCTCTCCTTTCTTAATCTTCTCTTTCCCACTTTCCTCTTCTTCCATTCTTGAGAGGCGAGATGCTCCTCACCAAACCCAGAATTCAACTAAGCCAGCTCATACAGAAAATTAGTATCCCCTGCCACCCATATCAGATTATTTCAATCCTTACTTGTTAAGAAACACATTGCAGATAGCGCCATGCAAAAATCCGTCAACCCTCCCAACACCCGAAAAAAAAAGCTCCCCATTAATACTTGACCTCACGACACACCTGCCCACCACCCGCCCGCCAACATCCGGATTCTACCTCGGGGGGAAAGGGACAGGGGAGGACCAGAGGAGAACCAATGAGGTATCAGAGGGAGGGGGCAAGAGGGACCATAGGGGGGTGTTCATTTATGTCACTTTTATATAGACTCACACACGCACGCACGCACACACACACGCAAACACACACACACACACACACACACACACACACACACACACACACACACACACACACACACACACACACACACACACACACACACACACACACACAACACACCATATATATATAAAATATATATATATTCTATATATATATATATATATATATATATATATATATATATATATATATATATATATATATATATATATATATATATATATATACATACACACGCTCCAAGCCAGACTGCTAATTTACACATACACTCAAAATGTGCATCAGAAGATAACATGTAGCCATGGTATGCCACCTGGAAATTTAAAGTTTAGTTATATATCCGTTGGTCACTTAGTATCTTCCAAGGGCTTTTTAAATTAAAGTCTGTTTACTTCCTATTCCTGATAGTGGTTTCTATAATAATAACAAAAAACCTGTCTATACATTATGTATAGATAGGTATTCGGTAATTGATAAAACAACTCCATTTATTTGGTATTACTATTAATTACTATATCATCTTTCATAATCAAGTACATTTAGATCACTGTTTGCAGCAAAAGCGATCCTAAGCCCGGAGATAGCTACTCCAGGCCGAGTTCCTCGCAGCCTTACCCTTTTGAATATCACACTCTACAGCTGGAGAATTTTCTCAAAGAATACCAACAACTTCAAGAACGGCTGCTCTACATGAAACTGTCATACGAAATCGAGCAGCGAATCAAGTCATCTCCAAGGTGAGACACTTGAAGTACAGGCGAATACGAAGATGATTTACATACAAATCTATACTTGTGAAACTTGCTTACATATGTGTGTGTGTGTGTGTGTGCGCGCGCGCGCGTGCGTGTGCGCATGTATGTGTGTGTGTGTGTGTGTGTGTGTGTGTGTGTGTGTGTGTGTGTGTGCACATATATACCTATAAATACATACACACACACATCTACACTTTTATATATATATATATATATAATATATATATATATATATATATATATATACATATATATATATATACATATATATATAAATGTAAATATATATGTATATATATATGTATATATATAAATGTAAATATATATATGCTGCTTGCTCGCTTGAGATTTGCTAAGTTCTGGCTTCGCCCGGGCCTTTCGCTTATGGCCCGGCCTGTGTCAGCTTTTTTATGACTGCCTCATTTGTTTGTCTGACACTCGGTGCTTACCTTGGCGGTGGGATTGCCAGCAGGCACTCCTGTAGCCGTGGTGTAAGCATCTCGCATAATCTC
Source organism: Penaeus monodon (assembly GCF_015228065.2). Classification (NCBI taxonomy): domain Eukaryota; kingdom Metazoa; phylum Arthropoda; class Malacostraca; order Decapoda; family Penaeidae; genus Penaeus; species Penaeus monodon. The sequence goes on along the minus strand of NW_023639381.1, from coordinate 40,638 downwards.
TTTACCAGCACGACGGCTGTGTGCTGTGGGCTTTGTCTTAGGAATTGCGTGTGCACGCAATTCTCCAAGTAATGTACGAGTGTGGCGTTCGGCTCGCCGCAATGCATGCAACACCTCTCTTAATGTTCTATGGTTTGTATAATCTGCCATGCACAGTGGTAACCTAGGCGCATTCTGTGCAGAATGACTTCGGTACCTCTATTGTTTATTTCAGAGAGTGCCAGTGGTTCGTAGCCTGTGGCGTCTGAGTACCAGCTGGCCGAGGGGGAATATCTCGTTTCCTCTCTGTGAAGCTGCAGGAGGAAGGAGTTGGCCGTCACCGTACACTTCCTCCTAAGTAATTTTCGGCTCTGATGTATTATCATGGGATTAGGGGGCATACCCCGGCCGATTTCGGCTAATCTGTCAGCAAGCTCATTGCCTCTGATCCCTATATGGCTGGGAACCCAGTTTATGATAATTCTTCTACCCTGAGCAAGAATCCTCTGTGCTAGTGTGCGGATGGTTGTCAGGAGGTAGATGTTGTCAGTGGGTGAGCGCTGCTGAAGACAGTCGACGGCTCCTTTGGAGTCTGTGTGTATGACCACGTGTCCTTCCCTCACGGACGCGTGGCTCAGTGCTTCCATGATAGCAACTGCCTCTGCCTGTAGCGAGGAGGCGTTGTCTGTTACCCTCATGGATATTGTGGCATCCCTTGCTGCGAAGCCGGCGCCTGCAGTGTGGGTCAAGGGATCGACCGATCCATCCGTGTAATATGTTCTGCTCCCCGGAGGGGGGGATGGTTGCAATGACCCTCTGGATTTCTGCCTTTAGGCTAGGCGTACAATATTCATTCTTTTTGCTTGCCAGTCTCATGCCCGAGAACTCTATCGAGGTTTGTCCCCACGGCGGAGCTTCGACAAAGTCAGGGTGTGGGGGGAGTCCATGCCCTTGGCCAGTAGCGGTTCTTTGAGCTGATGGCGTATTAGCACCCTGGCTGTGTGAGACAGCCAGGAGTTATTTGCAAACAGCTCATTATCTTGTTCTAGGCGTCTGACTATTTTGTGTCTTAGGCTTGTGTTCCTGGGAGCCTGGATGACCTTTGATAAGAATTGTGCTGCCGTTAGATCAATTCGTGAGGCCAAGGGGGAGAAGGTTTGTCCCACTAGGGGGTTTGAGGACCTTCGCCCACCTTGGGGCACCCAGAATGACCCTGGCGACTTCGTTTTGGACTGTCTCTAATTGGTCTTTATATTTTCTCTTAATGCCAATCAGAGCGAGGGAGGCATAGTCTACAATGGGCCTGACAGCATGTACGTAGAATGATCTTAGTACTCTATGTCTGGCCCTTATGCGTCTTCCACTCATTGCTCTCATGACAGACAGTCTTGCCTTTGTTCGGTCAAGCAGGTGCTGGAACTCCTTGCGGAAGGAGAGGGTCCGGTCTATCCTTACCCCAAGGTAGAGGTAGTCCTGAACCCACTCCAAGTCCATTCCCTGGATTTTCAGACTTGTGCCTTGAACCCTCTGTCTCAGAGCCATGGCTTTGGATTTGGCTGCAGAGATCTTTAGTCCTGTCCTGCAACACTCCTCGGATACCAAGTCCAGACAACGCTGGGCTTTGTTTAGGCAGTGTGGTCCAGTGGAGATGATAGCGAGATCGTGTGCATAGGAGATGATCTTGCACCCCACTGGGAGGTTTATGTTGAGGATACAGGACATTAATGTGTTAAAAAGGGCTGGACTGAGAACCCCACCCTGTGGCGTTCCATTTTCTAGTGGCATGTGCTGTGATAGGTGACCTTGGAATTTGACTCTGGCTGTTCTATTCGTAAAGTAGTCACCTATCCAAGCCAAGAGCTTACCTCTGATTCCTTTTTGGATCAGGCTCTCCTGAATGGCAAAAGGACTTGCCAATTCGACAGCCTTCTCCAGGTCAAGGAATACTACCACAGATGTGCCTGTGTTTATTGTGCTCAAGAGCGTGGCTATGCTGTGTGCTGTGCTCATGCCCCTGGTGAACCCGTGGAGGTGTTCGTGTGGGGGTCCCATTTTCCATCGGAGCCGGTTCAGTACCATCCTCTCGGCAGTCTTGGCCAGACAGCTGAGGAGAGAGATGGGGCGGTACTTCCCCGGCTCCTTTGGTTGGGATGGGATATGGTAGCCCTCTTCCAGCTCTGGGGTAGAGTGGAAGTTTCCCAGGACTTGTTGATGAGTTGCAGGAATGCAAGCTCACCTACCAGTCCCAGGCGGGAGATGATGGGGTACGAGATCCCGTCATCGCCCGGGGCTGTGTTGCAGCTGGCTTTATATGCATCTCTTAGTTCCCTCAGAGAAAAGATAACGTCTGAGTTATCGGGTTCGGCTGCCCTTTCTCTGATGTGAGCAAGTCTGTCTGGTTGTAGGCGTTCTTGTCTTGCCCTCAGTTCGGCTGGCAGGCTGTCGCTACTCGTTCTCGCAGAGAACTCTTGCGCCAGTCTGTTGGCTTCTGACTGGGGGTCGTGGTGCGTGCATCTCGGGGCTGAGCGGCTGGTGGCTCGCTTGACCTGTTGCCATAGCTCTGAGAGGGTGGTACGGTGATTGAAGGACTCACACCATTCCAGCCACTTTTCCTGCCTCACTCTGCTGGCAGTTTCCTTGGCGTCCCTGACAGCCTCCCTTAGGAGGGCTAGGTTGTCGGGGGTTCTTTGCCTTTGGAAATGTTTTCAGCACATATTTACCCTGTGGTTGACCTCCCTAATCTCGCCATTGAAGTACCAGGCGTCCTTGTGACTCCTGGACCCAGGCCGAGTTTTGGGTATGGTCAGTGAGGCTGCCTCATCAATGGCATTTACAAGTCTGGCTTGTAGCAATTCCACATTTTCGCATTGTGTGGGTTCATTGCTTCTCAGACAGCGGGCCAAGGCGCTCTGGAACGCCTGGCAGTTGGCCTTGTATGTTTTCCATCTTGGATTCGGTCGTGGTATTTCGGCTGGGCCACTATCCATGAGGGTTGTTATAGTGCCATAGGGGGTCACTAGTGACGGTCTCATGGGACACGCCAGCCAATCCTCTCCACCAGAGTCGCAGTGGCCAGGGTGAGGTCTAGGACCCCTCCTCTCACATGCTTTGGCTCCTGGCTGTTGAGGAGAGCGATCTCGGGAATGTCTCAAGCACGTTGGCTATGTGACGGCCAGCCGCATCCGGTGCCCTGCAGGGAGCCAGGATGGGGTGGTGTGCATTGAAGTCTCCCCCTATGATCACTCGGTCGTGTGCTGCGGAAGCACATACCTGGCTGATGTCTAAGCTACTACAGTGTGGCCGGCTGTACACATTGTACAATTTCAGGGGTCCCCCGGCCAGTTGAATCTCGACGGCAAGAGATTCAACATCTTCTCCACAGTGCGGTGCATCGGCTATTGCGGAGCAGGGAATTGTTGCTTTGACCAGGGTCATCAGGCCTCTTTTGCCATCGGAACGTGGCAGCGCGTAGACGTGATACCCGGAGAAGCGAACAGCTTCCGCTGATAATGTCTCCTGGAGCATGACGATGTCAATGCTCCTTGATCGCACTATTGCATGGAGGATGGCACTCCTTGAGGAGACGCCACAGATGTTCCACTGCAGAATGCTTAGATTGCGTGCCATGATGTTACTAATTGATAGCTACATCAGAGACATCGTCGTATTCGGATTGACAGTCGGAGTCTGACAACTCCATTGTGAGATCCTCACTGCTTGAGGGGTCTCCTTCGGCTGTCAGGCTATCCCTGGATCCACTGGGGGGTGGAGAGCCTTTGGTAGCTCTGACTTCTCTTGTTTGGCTTTTTTTCTGGCCAGGCTGTTTCTGTGCCTTGGCTGGCCTTGCCTGGGCAGGCTCAGCTTCTTCTGATTCGGCTTGTGGCACTGAATCAGCCTGGTTAGGCTCTGCCTGTGAGGGCATAGCCTGGCTAGGCTCTGCCTGTGAGGGCATAGCCTGGGTTGGAGTGGGGAGGGGAGTCACGACGTGGGGTGAGGGAGAGGATTGGGCTGATTTGGCCCTCTCCATCTTCCTTCCCTTTATGCTTTTGACAGTCTGTTTGAATGCCGTCATGGCGACGTCGACTGCCTTGTCCGCCTCTTCCTTGGTCCTGGACAAGGATACTGCCACTGCTGTGACTACAGCGGTGATCAGGATCGACATGTCCCCCTCGTCGAAGAACATGTCTTCTGGGTCTGGGGAGGACCGTGTGGTGCTGTTGGAACCCTTTCTTCCTGTGGTTCCTCTGCACTTGCTTTACTTGGGGGAACTCCTGATTGTCGGAGATCTCCGGTTTCGGCTGGGGGGCAGCTTCCTTTCTCTTAGGAGGTCGGGAAGCCTTTTCGCTTTTGTTCCTCCCCCAGACGTAGGTGCCTGGGGGGGCAGGAACAAAGTCTGGTCGCTTCTTAGCAACCTCTTGCCGTTTGAGGGCCGCCTCTTTCCTGACAGAGCAAGCCAGGCTCCAGGCGTGATGCCTCTTGGCACAGTTAGGACATTTGGCTGTTGTGTCCTTCTTTTCTTCTTTATGTGCCTTGATGCACACCTCGGTGTTGTGTGCCTTGCTACAGACACCACATTTTGGCTTGGCTGTGCAGTTAGCCTGGTGGTGTCCGTACTTCTGGCACTTGAAACACCGAAGTGGTTCAGGCACATAAGTGCGTAGGTGATAGGTACCCCAGTTACCCAGATCAAGGGTAGAGCTTGGGCTACCTTTCATGGTTACCAGGACTGCCTGGTTGGAGTCTTCCCCTTCGACAATCGGGAAGCCTCCACGACCTGTGGGTGTGATGCTATCACCTCCACATCGTATGAGACTGAGAAGCCAAGTAGCACCATCTTGACTCTCTTTTCCTCGGGATTCAGTGGCGAGAGGCTCACTTTCCTCCCATCTTTTAGCTCCTTTGTTTCCTGAAGGAAACAAAGGGTGGCTTGATCGTTGGGCATGATGATCATGCCCTGATCTCGCGCAACCCGGATCGACAGCCGGATTTTGCGCTGGCTCTCCAATGCCCTTACCATTTGGTAGGCATTGTCGAAGCCTTCGGGTTTGACGGGGACCTTGAATTGTGGGAAACGCCTTGGGGGTCCAGACTCGCCATCAGAGTCGGTCTCCAGCCTCGGCCGTTTCGGTCCGCCCTTTCGGTTTTGGGGTTTGCTCGTGGAGGCACCAGCTGTTTCGGCTGGTTCAGCTGGTGCTCCTGATTCAGTCAGTGGGGTCGTCTGAGGGGAGCTCAGAGGCCTTTCTGGTCTGGGTGCTGGCCTGGAGGGGCCAGCACGAGAGTCCATCTGTTGGACAATCTGGTGGACAGACATGTTTGTACATGATTTTTCCGTCTTGTCCACCATCTTGGCAGCAGGCATGACAGTGTCATCCTGTGCTCAGGGTTTTCTTTTGCCACCCGGAGGCACGTAAGGCTTCAGGGTGGCTGCCGTGGTCTGGGCCTTGCACGGGTCGTCAACAGTAAGGTCTGTCTGTGGGGGATTTTTGTTTTGATTTTCCATATACTTGGCAGTGCTTCATCCACTCACGCCCCCACCCACCACGGAGTCCAACAAGGGGAAGCTGAATGCTAGAACCAATGTCTAACAGCAACAGGAGTGATGAGTGGATATACGCAGCCAATTAGCCGTTTGCACTGGTACGCACGGATGGTGTGGGTACCAACGGCAGCATGACTGCTTGACCCTAGCCTCACGAGGGAGACCAGCCGATTGACCTGACTGGGCCTGGATCAGGCCGCCTGTCTTGCCAGAATAGAGGACCAAAGAGGCGTGTTGCTAGCCGCAGGGCATACTCGTGCACGGCATCGCTCAACCTCCAGGACTCCCGTCTCCCAGCTCACAAGGGTGCCACGCATGGCAAACACGTGGGTAGGTGTCAACCTCTGGGAGTATCCCAGAGGGGATGTCCTTCCACCTACAGGACATCATTGATGGGAACACTTCTGCTCCTCCCTCAGTGAGGAAGGGAGCTCTTTCACTTTTTCCAGGCAGTTCCTCTCCACTCCTCAGAGAGGACCTGTACCTTTTTCAAAGTGAATCCCTCTTTTCTCTGAAACGCCCAAAGGTTGTTTCACCTCATTGAGAAAAGAGGGGGGTCCTGCGCCTGTTCCTGTCAGTTCCTTCATCCCTCTGAAACCAGCCGGCCACAGACTGTTTCACCACAGTGAGGGAGAGAAATTAAATTTTTTTTCCAGGAGGTTCCTATGGCAGGACGGTTTTTAAGGTGAATCCCTCTTCTCTCAGTGAGAGAAGGGGGGTCCTGTACCTGTTCCAGTAAGCTCCTTCGTCCCTCTGAAAACAGCCAACCACAGACTGTTTTCATCACAGTGAGGGAGAGGAGCTGACTTTTTTCCAGGCAGTTCTTTTGGCAGAGTGGGTTTAACGTGAATCCCTCTTCTCTCTGAAACACCCAAAGTTTCACCTCAGTGAGAGTAGAGGGGACCTGTACCTGTTCCAGTAAGTTCCTTCATCCCTCTGAAATAGCCAACCACAGACTATTTCATCACAGTGAGGGAGAAAGACTAACTTTTATCCAGGTACTTCCTATCACAGGACAGGAACTTGATGTTCTGTCAAGCAGCTGCTATTAGACAGAACCTGGCTGAAGGCCTGACAAGGGGGCTCTACCTGCCTATCGCCCTATTCGAAAGAAAAAGAGTGGCAGTCATCAGATGGTCTGCCAGACCAGTCCCTAGCAAAAGAATGGCAACTCTATGCACACCGTAAGGCAGGCCTTCTAAGGCCCCCCAGACACACCCTCCCCTGCGGGAGGTAAAGGTCTGCCCACGTCCGAGCACGCGCCCGAAGATGGGGTCCAGTTCACCAGAAGGTGTGCACAGAGTTATCCTAATGCCGAAAATTCGTATAGGAAAGAGTAGGCTAGGAGGGCACGAAGCTACATGCAAACACATAGCATCGTGGCATCAAACAATGGGGGGTGCGTCACCGCCCGGTAACGCGGAAGAGCCGAGGCCGAGATTGCATGGGACCGGGCGCAGTGCATCTCTTTAATATGCCCATGCAAAAGCCACACGATCGAGGAATCATGGTGACTCTCTTGCCGTTGCTCGGCTCCACCCGCTGCGCCCGTCCGCCACCCTTGCCGGAACCGATCCTCCCTTCTCTCTGAATCGTCCAATTAAGGACCGATTCACTGCAGGGAGAGAGGGGAGGAGAGGAGAGGTCCTTCTTCAGCTGCTTATGTCCTGTTCTTATATATATATGTATATATATATGTATATATATGTATATATATATATGTAGCAGCACGACCCCGCAACCTGGAGTTCAGCGTTGTTTCCCAGGTTGGGTCACATCAGGTCCACAGCCATATCCGCGCTCATTGGACAGCGGGCTCCCCTCGTTCCCTGCACGCTTACACAGCGCTAGTGTACTTAAGCCGCAGAGCCTGAAACGAGATCAGCATTCCTCGATCCTCCAGTAGAACCAGACAACAGCAGCAGCACCACAAGGGCTGACCAGTCCTTAGCCGACTGGAGAGCCTACCGGCTCCCCCGTTGACCTCCGACTTCACCACCAACACCCAGCCATACCTATGGGCACTCACACCCACAACAAACACTCCCCAAAGAGATAAGACACCAGTAACCTCATATAATAGATACGCAACCATCCATCTACTATACTGGTGACCACCGGAGTGACACATTATGGTATTTCGCTCGCTCACTTTGCTCACTCTCTGGAGGGGGAGTACCTGTGGCAGAACGACCCTGCAACCTGGAGTTCAGCGTAGTTTCCCAGGTTGGGTCACATCAGGTCCACAGCCATGTCCGCGCTCATTGGACAGCGGGCTCCCCTCATTTCCTGCACACTGACACAGCGCTAGTGTACTTAAGCTGCAAAGCCCGAAACGAGATCAGCATTCCCCGATCCTCCAGTAGAACCAGACAACAACAGCAGCACCACTAGGACTGCCCAGTCCTTAGGTGACTGGGGAGCCTACCGGCTCCCCCGTTGATCTCCGACTTCACCACTCACACCCACAACAAACACTCCCCAAAGAGATAAGATACCAGTAACCCCAAATAGTAGATGACTAACAATCTATCTACTATATATAAATGTAAATATATATATGTATGTATTCTTCTTTTAACGGTAGGTTCATGTCTGAGCCGCCGTGGTCACAGCATGATACTTAAATTTTAGTTTCATGTTGTGATGCTCTTGGAGTGATACGTGGTAGGATCCCCAGTTCCTTTCCACGGAGAGTGCCGGTGGTACCTTTTTTTTTTTTTTTTTTTTAGGTAATCATTCTCTCTATTTATCCGGGCTTGGGACCAGCACTTTGACTTGGGCTGGCTTGGCCCCCCAGTGACTAGGTAGGCCCAAACAAGGGGAAGTTCCCTTTTCCCAAGGGAACAACGCGGCGGTCGGTGCTCGAACCCTCGAATTCAGATTGCCGTCGTGACAGTGTTGAGTCCGACGCTCTAACCATTCGGCCACCGCGGCCTTGACGATCATGGGCTTCCATGATTTTTTTTTTTTTCTTAGCAATTTAGAGCGGTGGTTTGCCATTGCCTTCCGCCCGGTGTTTTTATCGAGTCACCATCTCTATTTACCCGACACTGACTTGAGCTGGCTTGGCCACCCAGTGGCTAGGTAGGCAATCGAGGTGAAGTTCCTTGCCCAAGGGAAACAACGCGCCGGCCGGTGACTCGAACCCTCGAACTCAGATTGCCGTCGTGACAGTCTTGAGTCCGACGCTCTAACCATTCGGCCACCGCGGCCCCCATATGTATGTATATGTGTATATATTTATATATATGTATGTATAAATCCATACATGTGTGTATATATATATATATATATATATATATATATATATATATATATATATATATATATATACACACATATATATATATATATATACATACATATATACATATATCTATATGTATGTATATATACATATATGTGAAAGATGGAATAATGCGAAGCCGCATTTATATCGATAAATAACAATCCTCTCTGACCAGAACTCAAACCTAGGTCACTCAGGGTATGAAACCGGATCTCAACTAGGATCTCACTAGCTCCATAGACATTGCCTATCTACTCATACTTGAGTAATGATAGCGAAGTTTTACACACACTCCCTTGTGAGTGAGTACGTGGTAGGGTCCCCAGTTCCTTTCCACGGAGAGTGCCGGTGTTACCTATTTAGGTAATCATTCTCTCCATTTTATCCGGGCTTGGGACCAGCACTGACTTGGAGTAATGGAGCAATGCAAGACCACATTGATATTGCCCATTCAGCCACCCAGTGGTCAAATAGGCAATCGAGGTAAAGTTCCTTGCCCAAGGAATTTCATTGTATCTAGATTCGATTTACCTAAAATTATTTAAATCAATGCAAGTGCACACACCAAGCGCCGCATGCAAGTACATGAGTGCATCCATGCACACACGCATCGCCCGCGTGCGTATGTGAGCACTTGCACTGATTTAAATAATTTAGGTAAATCGAATCTAGATACGATGAAATTCCTTGGGCAAGGAACTTTACCTCGATTGCCTATTTGACCACTGGGTGGCTGAATGGGCAATATCAATGTGGCCTTGCATTGCTCCATTACTCCAAGTCAGTGCTGGTCCCAAGCCCGGATAAAATAGAGAGAATGATTACCTAAATAGGTAACACCGGCACTCTCCATGGAAAGGAACTGGAACTGGGGACCCTACCACGTACTCACTCCAAGAGCATCACAACATGAAAACTGTAGTTAAGTATCACGGCGGCTCAAACATAATCCTACCGTTAAAAAAAAAATGTATATATACATATATATGAAAGATGGAATAATGCGAAGCCACATTGATATCGATAAATAACAATCCTCTCTGACCAGGACTCGAACCTAGGTCACTCAGGTATGAAACCAGATCTCAACTAGGATCTCACTAGCTCCATAGACATTACCTATCTACTCATACTTGAGTAATGATAGCGAAGTTTTACACACACTCCCTTGTGAGTTCCTTGTTCAGCCTGCAAGTGACAGCCAGACAGCCTATGGCACACTGACCGGACCGAACCTCTGTCCGTCAGTTGTATCATCCTCTCCTTGCAATATAATATACTGCAGCAAACTAGCAAGAAGTATGTTTCACCTTTGCCACTGCCTAAGATTTCCGCATCGTGCCAGACACGCACTCTACAGTTCATCGGCCATCGTTACAGTTTCGGCAGCGACGGGATTCGGCCCACAACAAACCCCTGCCTCCGGCCCTACAGACTCCTGTCTCCGAAGCAAAAAGCCAGCAGACGCAGAGCAAATACCACACACAAGAGAGATCTCAAGAAACAAGCAAAGTAAGCAACCTACATGTGTTTACACGTGACACACCGCTTGCCGATTGTGTTAAGGTGCAACATTTTTTTTTTTTAGGTTATCTAGGTGATATTTTTTCATTTGATATTTCCCCATACTGTACTGTCTGATTTACTCCCGCACTGTGCATATGTTTCAATCTGCCCGCCGCAAAGAAAACGGCGATCTCTCCTCCCGCACTCACTCACATCCTCTCGCCACTAACCCCACCTCGCACGACTATCACCTGCGATATTCATTCATCACCCTCACTGCTTAACACCCCATGCCGAAACATCCAGTCGATAGGAGTGACCTCCAGTTACGATCTCGCAACCTGGACGACGCAAACATTCTTGGATTAAACACGGACAACACTAATAACACTGAACACTCATACAGTGAACACGCCGCCACACCAGCGACGGCAACAACACGCACGTACGAACTTACAACCGACACCGCACCACCCTCACCTTCGCCTGCATATTCCCCTCCGCCTCCATCATCCCTTTTCCATACAGCACCTGAATCCTCCCTTACCAACCGACTACGACATGTCCTCCTTGATTAACCCATCGAGATGATAACTAATGAATCACCCCCCCCCCCAAAATTTTCATCCAAACTGTAAACTATGTGAGCTCGAGAGAACCAACACTTGACCACAATTCACCTGAATTCTCAAAGATGTGTATCCGACATGTAACTCAAAGACTTGACCTCAGTGTTCCAGCTATCAGTGAATTATCAAAGTGAGTTAAGGAAAATCTGAGTAGCGCATGGAGTGATTTTAATACTGACTTTCAGTTGAAATTTGCCAGACCTCTGACAACATCGGCCTCCAACAATCAAACATATTTAACTGAGACCTGACTCACTTTCCTCTGGCGACCTAACCTCCTTTTGTTCGAAAGTCAGTGATAACTTAGCAGCACTTGAAAAAATCCCCAGACTCCAGCCCATTAGTAATGGACTGAAGAACGCTCATAATTTGTTCACAGCCCATATTGCTGAATCTGTACTTTATTCGACACTACCTAGAAAACTGGTGGAGAGCATTAGTCACAATTATGTCCCCCCAGATAACAAGCGCTTAAAAACCCGCCAACTATGCCCATGCTTGCGAGAGAGTCCCTCAGGTATTTGAATCGACTGGTGCTGTAGTAGCACACATGAAGAGAGAGTCATTCCTGCAGGACCCTCCTGCCCGTGAGCGCGTTGACCCGCCTCCCCACCTGACTGATGTTTGTATACTCACTGTGTTGTGTTCGTATACCTGTTTGTTTGGTGTTTCTCTATGATGCTTGAGGGAGAAGAACACACCAATTAAAATTAAAGTAGGTTCATTGTAGATCAGCTCTGACAAAAATAAAAGGGAGCTCTTCACAGTCCCGTGCGCCACGCGTCGGCCCTGCCCGAGAGCGCTACTGCCAGACGTGTGACTACAGACACAAAATAAAATATTGTACTCTACAAATTGTACAGAGAATCTCACTCTTTTACATAGGCGATATGCTACACAGCAATATAAGCTAAACATAATCTTCTATATTTCACATGGTGTAACATATCACACAAAAGGCAGCATATACATAATACAATCATATAATTATCACAACACAGGCACGATAATATTGCCATCACATCCCGTACATGGTGGCATCACAATATGGCGCTCACAACTCACATAAGTACCACAACTCACTTTATTATCACAACCCACATCTCCCTCCCCCCTTTACGTTCATTAGCGGGAGTCTTGAACGGACTTCGATTTGATACGTTCCGAACGTCGAGGTTCAACAGGCACAGATGGGGTGGAAGATCCAGGTGCATCATCTGACAGCTGTTCTTCCAAATCAGTTGAGTGTCCAATCATGAGCTGTGTAGGGCACAAGAAGCGTCGATTGCGCCACAGTATACGGCCACTTGGAAGCCTGATGTGATAATCACGAGATTTGCCAATACCCATGACAGTGCCAACCTTATCCCAACGCTTGGATGTGGGATCCTGGATTCGCACATGCGCCCCAACTTCTAACTTGGAAAGTGAGTGGGCACGAGTGTCATAGCGGGTCTTCACGTCCTTGGCACGTACTGCAGCACGACGGTCGCAGTCTTCAGCCTTGGTCTGCCACTCCTTCATGAAGGTACTAGAGTGGGCAGGCACACAGGAGCGAAGGGGCATACCAAACAGAACTTGAGCAGGAGAACGACCAGTGAAATTTGGGGCGTTACGCAATTCCAGTAAGCCTCTGTCGAACTCCTCACAGTCAATATTCCCGTTGGGATCAGATACTTGACTTTCTTCACAGCAGCATCTGCATGCCCATTGGACTGTGGGTAATGGGAGCTTGACATGACATGACGCACTCCCCATCGCTGAAGGAAAATAGAAACCCCCCGCTGGAAGTGATGTCCGCCATCGGTGCGCAGGTGAACTGGCACACCCAGTGGAGAATATCATCAGAGAACCACAACTGTGAGATGCCTGCAACGAGGCTCCGTGGTCCTACTTCTAGCGGTGGTGTGGCCCCAGGACCTTCCCTTCCGTCACCCGCACTCTCCCGGCGATCACGGTCCTACCTTCTGTCGGACTTGGTGCACTGTCGCTCCTCCACCAGTCCCTCTACTCCCGGTAGCTTCTCCGGGTCTCCTCGGCAGACAGCTATCCGGGGTCTCCTCGGCAGGCAGCTCCTCCGGCAAGTCCTTGGGAGGCAGCTCCTCCGGCAAGTCCTCGGCAGGCGGCTCCTCCGGCGTGTCTCGGCAGGCAGCTCCTCCGGCAAGTCCTCGGCAGGCAGCTCCTCCAGGGTGTCCTCGGCAGGCAGCTCCGCCGGGGCATTTTCGGCAGGCAGCTCCTCCGGCGCATCTGCGGCAGGCAGCTCCTCCGGCGCATCTGCGGCAGGCAGCTCCTCCGGCGCATTTTCGGTAGGCAGCTCCTCCGGCGCATCTGCGGCAGGCAGCTCCTTCGGCGTCGGCGGAGAGTGAGAAGCATTGGACGCAGCAGAACTGCTCACTGTTGAACTCGCAGTTCACTCTACGGGCTGCTGGGGAGTGAGGCGAAGGATCAGCTCCTGAAAACGGGCAAAATCATCCTTCTGCGTGCGCCTCTTCTTCCTTCCGACGGCTTCCTCATCTTCCGTCGGGCTTCCTCCTCCTTCTGACGGGCTTCTTCTTCCATCCGACGGGCTTCCTCTTCCATCCGACGGGCTTCCTCACGCCTGTAACGATATTTTTCC
>NW_023639381.1:0-22500 GCF_015228065.2 Penaeus monodon | reverse complement strand
GGGATTGATGACAACCCTTGGTATTGTGACTGCCGCCTTCAGCAACTCAGCCACTGGATGCGTGAGCGGAAACTGACAGCGTCGACGCCTCCTTCGTGTTCACACCCAAGTTGGCTCTACGGGCGAGACTGGCAGGCGCTTGATGACAAGCACTTCCTCTGCGGCCCGCATACAATGGCTGTCGCCCCAAGAATCTTAGCAACAGACAGAGATAATGTTACACTTATGTGCAGAGTCGAATCGGAAGTAAAAGTAATTATCACGTGGCTAGTTGACGAAACCCCGATACATAACACAAATAAGATACACCGTTATAAAGTGAAACAATCAGGAGATCCCGATCGTCAGCTCTATGTGTCAAATTTTACAATACTCGGTGTCGTGAGAGAGGATCAGGGAATATATCGTTGCCTGGCAGAAAACAGAGCAGGAACCATTGTAACTGATATAATGTTACAAGTGTCACATGAAGTTGCTGAGGTGCGCAGTGAAAATGTTGAACAACTCTTCACGAGACGAGGTTTGCTTGGAGCAGTATCAATAGTTCTGTTTTTGGTATTCTTCACATGCAGTGTGATGTATTATAGAGCAAAGGATCTTAGCTTACAAATATCCGAAGACGACATTCTAGGTACAACAAAGTTAACCAAGAATTTACACGAGAAATTAGGGTAGTATAATGCAGGCCATGATGGTAAGAGTAACATGCAAACGCATGACACACAATCATGGGTCATCAGTGATTCGCCTGGTGAAAATGTTCATACCAATGACCTTTCTACGGAATTTGGTCAAGATCACACAGAACCCGACAAAGATTCTCCCAAACAACCCTCATTCATCGGCACAGCAACATTCTGTGTTGAAATGAAAAAAACAAGAGGAAACCGACACAGAAAATGAGATTTATCCAGAAAGATTCTGTGACGAAGATGTGTTTTCAAAAGAGTTCAATCGCCCCCCCTCTTATTCTTCGCTAGGTAACATTACCCACTTCCCAGATTTACTAGATCTTCCTCAGTCGCGTCTCTCGGATCTCACGGAACCAAAGCAGTGCGAGTCGGTTCAACGTCCAGATGAAAAGCCGTCGCTGGGTACCTACAGGCCATACACCTCTTCCTCCAGGAGACTGTAAGTGTGGGTCTCATCCATTCGAATGTTTTTCAGTGTTTTAAGAATATACTCACAATGTATTCATAAACGTAAATATCTATTTTAAATGATAATAATAATGATAATAGAAAAAATCATAAAAAATAGTATAGTAATAATAAGAACAATGATAATAATGATAATTATAATGATAATAATAATAATAATAATAATAACAATAATAATAATAATAATAATAATAATAATAATAATAATAACAGTATTGCTATTATTATAAGTATAATTATAATCACAATAATAATACTAATAGTTATAATGATAATAAAAAAAATGATGATGATAACGTAATAAAAAAAATGATAATGAGAATGATAATAGTAATAATGATGATGATTATTGTTATTATTATATTATTTTTATTTGTTGTTTTTGCTGCTGGTGTTGTTTTTGTTGTTACAGTCACTATTGTCATTATTGTTAATTTTGTTATTATGATTATTATCATTATTTGTAATATTGGTATTATTATTGTTATCATTATTACTATTATGATTATTGTTGCTGTTATTATCATCACTGTTATTTTTATGACGATTAATATTATTATTATCATCAGTGTTATCATTATTGCTCTTACTCTTATTATCATTATTTCCATTTTTATCAATATTACTTTTTATTATTATTATTATTATTATTATTATTATTATTATTATTGTTGTTGTTGTTGTTGTTGTTATTATTGCTGTTGTTGTTATTGTTATTATAATAATAATAATAATTATTATTATTACTATCATTATCAATATTATCATTATTATCATTATTATTATCATTATCGTCATCACTATTATTGTTATTATTATTAGTGTTCTTATTAATTTTCCAATATAAATTTATTATTCTTATCAAAATTATTACTATTGTTATCATTATCGTTATCAATTAATACTGCTATCAGCTTTATTTTTATCTTTATTACTATTATCATTATTATGATTATTAACTTTATCATTGTTACCAGATATCATTGTTTTCATTATTATTAATAGTAGGGTTATTGATCATCATTCTTCATATTATTAGTGTTATTAGTATTATTGATATTACTATAATTATGATAATTATCATTCCTCTTATTATTGCTGTAATCACTATAATGATTACTAATATTATTATTCTTTTCATTATTATATTTTTTTATTAATAGTATTATTTTTTGTTGTCGTCGTTGTTGTTATCACTATTATCATTAACATTATTATTATTATTATTATTATTGTTGTTATTATTATTATTATTATTATTATTATTATTATTATTATTATTATTACTGTTATTATTATTATTATTATTATTATTATTATTATTATCATTATTATTATCATTATCATTATTTTATTGTAAATTATCATTATCATTATTTTAACTTCTATTCATGGCCATAATAGTGATAATAGTGTTAATGATAATGAAAATAATTATAATAAAACTTATAGTACTATTGATTTTGATAAGTATAACAATAATGATAATGATAATAATAATAATAATGATAATGATAATCATCATTATCATTATCATCATCATCATCATCATCATCATCATCATCATCATCACCATCATCATTATCATTATCATTATCGTTATCATTTTCATTATCATTATCACCATCATCATCATCATCACAATGATAATAATAATAATTATTATTATCATAAAAGTAATAGTAATAATAGTAATAATAATAATAATCATGATAATAATAATAACAGTAATAATAATAATAATGATGATGATGATAAGGATAATGATAATAATAGTGATAACAACATTGATAATAATAATAATCGTGATTATTATAATAATAGTAATAATAACAATAAAAAAATATCAATACTGCTATAATATTACTATAACAATAATAATAATTATTATCATAATGATTATGACAATGATAATAGTTATAATGACTATCAGCTGGGGATGCTCTTATAAGCATATGGTAATATTTGTTTATTTGTTTACATTTAAAATTATATAGAGTTCACGACATCATATCTGCTTGTGAAAGGGCATCGTAGAAGCTCGGTAAGCTGATATAGTGGGAAACATCTAGACATTATTTGGTTAAAAAATTTAGACTGAAAACAGAGCAGGAAAAATGTCTGCGAGAAGTCCCACATCTACTCTTAAATAAGTAAGGAGATAATCCCGCAGAGTTCGGCACTTGCACGCGCGCCAGACTGCTTGGCAGAACAGGGTATAACTGAGGAAGACTATAAAGTTTTCCTCATTTATACCCTGTTTTAAGGCATTCTAAAACGCTACTTGGGGGGGGGGGGAGTCTCTCTTCATGAAGAACAAATAGATCTGTAATGTAATCATAGGGTGGTATTTGCTTCCCTCTTGTTAACAAGGACCGGGCCTCATCCGAATATTCTCGGAGCATCGTATTGGTGTATTTCAAATCTCCTCCCGACTCGATATAGGTGTTAGCTAGTGATGAGAGGCTGCTTGATAGAAAGGAACATGAATCAAGAAAAGACAATTTGCCTATCCTAACTTTATGGAACTTTAATCCACTCTGCTTTGGGAGAATTGATATACTCTCCGAAGTATCTCCTTCCTTTAAGAGAATTCCCAAGATAGCGTTATGAGCTATTACAGTGAGAGCTTTCTTCCTGTTTCTTAGCAGCAGATTACCTTTGACACACAAGGTAGCCTCGTAATTATTGACCGCGATGTCGGACAGTGGTGACACACTTTATCAAACAACGTAACGGGTTTGTGACAGATTTCCCAGACTACTTTCGAGTTATGCTGATCTTCAGACCGAGAAGTCATATGCATATCGTATGCCTGAATTCTCATATATATGTAGTACCACGTGAGTGAAGTTGCCGCATTAGGACCGCAGTAGGTATCTAACTGTAACAACACCAGCGCGGGCAATGATGATAAAATAATAAGCAACTGCTTAATGATTAGCTATGGCAGGACCAGAAATATTGGAAGCATTGAGTGCACATTCGAGATCAAAATAGCAAATGTGTGAGGGAGAATTTGTTTTTTTCATGGTTGGTAAATGCTAGATGTTGATCAGGGTCTCGATATACTTTAATAGTTGAAATACAGCAAAAGTGATTTTCAGTGTGAATGTCTTGTAAACAGATCATGCACGGAGATTTATTGCCTTTCAGTCACATGAAAGCTCTTACAAATTCTTTAAGGTTCTGTATGAGCGCGAGACGCTCTTCCCCCAATATGAGTAGTGAAATTCTTTTTTATCTACTACCTCTAGCCGTCCTCACGAGAGAGAGAAAGTAACGCGGTCGATCTATCTTCTTTCTTTCCCACTCATGTTCACTCTTCCCATTTTCATATTCCAGTTCAAAGCATATACATCTATATCAGTGCCATTGCATCGCTCAAGCAAGTCTAAATTATCCCAGGTGACAGGCATTTGATTAGACACTTTTGCATATTTGTTTATTGTTTTCCTACTTGTAAGTCTTCTATTGAGATAAGCTTCAGTACAATCCTTGTTCTGTCATTTTCTCTCTTCAGTTATAACACTAGTAGTAATACATTTTACGGCGCATAATTTTCCGTGCTTGGACTATCGATAAGGTTAAACTTTTTTTTACGTGACTGGTACGAGGGATTTCTTGAAAACTCCCTTACAGCTAACAAAACCAATTATATAATTTTTTACATCTAAATAAACATAATAGTGGTGAAGATAATAGTCGCATGAGTATTATCTATTTAATTATTTTAACAAAGTAGGGTTTTAGTTATTGTTCCATCAAAAAATAAAGATTTTTTTACAAATAAATAAAACATGGAAGAATCTTATATAACTTCTCTCTTATCTCCATTTTAGCAAGAGAAATACGCGACTTAACTCGCCCGCTTTAGTCATTTTTATCATTATCATCATTAGAAGTTCATTATTTTCATTGTTCTCAATGGAAGTAGACTCCATTACCTCACTTATAAGATCCTAATTAAGTGTTAAAACTTGTCTGTCTTACTTGACGCTATAAAGTTAAAACAAATCAAATAAATAATATTGCAAAATAATACATACTAAATACAAAAGACTGAAAAAACGTAATTTTTATAATAAGACAAAGTAAAAGTAATTAAAACAAAAGAAATGAAACAAGTACAAAACCATACATACATAAAATAAATAGAAGAGTTAAAGTTAAAACATTCACAAAAACAAAATTTTAGAAAAAAATACGATAATATAGAATGGCAAGGATGACGCTAAACAAGGATAAAAATACGTGGTCACTCTGTTTCGCTCTCCTTGCAATGGATGGTACATGAATCTTAGGGGCGCTATTATATTTTAGGGGGTAACACAGGTAAACTGGGTCATACACTACTACCAACACCACCACACCACTTCTCAAAAGATAATGTATACATAGATAGTGGAGCGATTTTTTTGTGAATATCTTGCGACAATTTTTTCAGGTCCGAGCCCAGCTACAGTCCTCAATTTCACATCGTCATAATAGTCAGTCCGGTTTTGATAAGCACATGCATGAAAACAGAGTCTGAAGTCAGTCAACCCAGAGCATTACCGGCGCTGTGAAATAAGGTTAACTTTCTCATTCTATACCTGTTTTTTTTCTACATTCATTTGATAATAATAAACTTTTCAATTACCACTGCTACTAGTAGTCGTACTAATCACCCTTTGATTTTCTCGACCGCTTCTTCTTCTCTCCTTTCTAAGCTTCTCTTCCCACTTTCCTCTTATTCATTCTTGAGCGGCGAGATGCTGCCCACCAAAAACCCAGAATTCAACTAAGCCAATCATACAGAAAAAATTAGTATCCCATGCCACCATATCAGATTATTTCAATCCTACTTGTTTAAGAAACACATGCAGATAGCGCCATGCAAAAATCCGTCAACCCTCAACACCCGAAAAAAAAAGAGCCCCATACTACTTGACCTCACGACACACCTGCCCACCACCCGCCCGCCAACATCGGCTTCTACTCGGGGGGAAAGGGAAAGGGGAGGCACCAGAGGGAACCAATGAGTATCAGAGGGAGGGGGGCCAAGAGGGACCATAGGGTGGTTGTTCATTTATGTAACTTTTTATATGACTCACACACGCACGCACGCTACACACACACGCAAACACACAACACACACACACACACAACACACACCACACAACACACACACACAAACACCCACACACCACACACACCACACACAGATATATATATAAATATATCTATTTTATATAATTATAGATATAATATATATAGAATATAATATATATATATATATAGATATATAGATTATATATATATATATGTATATATATATATATACCTACACACGCCCAAATGCCAGACTGCTTAATTTACACATACACTCAAAATGTGCATCAGAAGATAACATGTAAGCAATGTATGCACCTGGAAATTTAAAGTTTAGTTATATATCGTTGGTCACTAGTTATCTTCAAGGGCTTTTTAAATGTAAAGTCGGTTTACTTCCTATTTCCTGATAGTGGTTTCTATTAAAATAACAAAAAACTGTCTATACATTAGTATAGATAGGTATTCGGTAATGATAAAACAACTCCATTTATTTGGGATTATTACTATTAATTACTATATCATCTTTCATAATCAAGTACCAGTTAGATCAATGTTTGCAGCAAAAGCGATTTCCCCATTTTTTAAAAAAAAACAGCCGGAGATAGCTACTCCCGGCCGAGTTCCTCCAGCCTTACCTTTTGAAGATCACACTCTACAGCTGGAGAAATTTCTAAAGAATTACCAACACTTCAAGAACGCTGCTCTACATGAAAAATGTCATACAGTGTAACGAGCAGCGAAAATCAAGGCATCTCCAAGGGAGGACACTTGAACGTACAGGCGAATCGGAAGATTTGATTTACATACAAATCTATACTGTGAACCTGCTTACATATGTGTGTGTGTGTGTGTGTGCGCGCTGCGCGCGGCGTGTTGCGCTATGTATGTGGTGTGTGTGGTGTGGTGTGGGTGGGTGTGTGTGTGTGTGTTGTGTGTGCACTATAACCTTACATATACATACACACACAATCTACATTTTATATATAGTATATATTATATATATTATCATATATATATATATATATATAAAAATATATTATATATTAATCTATATATAAATGTAATAATATATGTATATATATATGTAATATATAAATGTAAATAATATATGCTGCTGCTCGCTTGAGATTTGGCTAAAGTTCTGGCTCGCGGGCCTTTCGCTTATGGCCCGGCTGTGTCAGCTTTTTAGACTGGCTCATTTGTTTGTCTGACACTCGGTGCCTACCTTGGCGGTGGGATTGCCAGCGGGCTAATCCTGTAGCCGTGGTGTAGCATCTCGCATAATATCTTGACCAGCACGACGGCTGTGTGATGGGGCTTTGTCTTAGGAAGTGCGTGTGCACGCAATTCTACAATAATGTACGAGTGTGGCGTTCGCTCGCCGCAATGCAGGCAACACCTCTCTTAATGTTCTATGGTTTGTATAATCTGCATGCACAGTGGTAACCTATGCGCATTCTGTGCAGAAGGACTCGGTACCTCTATTGTTATTTAAGAGAGTGCCAGTGGTTCGTAGCCGGTGGCGTTGAGTACAGCTGGCAGAGGGGGAAATATTCTCGTTTCATCTCTGTGAGCCGCAGGAGGAAGGAGTTGGCCGCACGTACAACTTCCTCCTAAGTAATTTTCGGCTATGATGTATATCATGGGCTTAGGGGGCATGACCCCGCCCCGTTTCGCGCTAATCTGTCAGCAAGCTCATTGCTTCTGATCCATTTATGGCTGGGAACCCAGTTTATGATAATTCTTCTACCCGAGCAAGAATCCTCTGTGCTATTGGCGGATGGTTGTCAGGAGGTAGATGTTGTCAAGTGGGTGAGCGCTGCTGAAGACAGTCGAAGGCTCCTTTGGAGTTGTGTGTATGACCACGTGTACTTCCCTCACGTCCGCGGGGGTCTCAGTGACTTCAATGATGGCAACGCCTCGTGCGCCGGAGCGAGGGCGTTTGTCTGTTACCTCATGATATTGTGGCATCCTTGCTGCGAAAGCCGGCGCCTCTGCAGTGGGGGTCAAGGATCGACCGATCCATCAGTGTAATATGTTACGCTCCCCGGAGGGTGGATGGTTGCAATGACCTTGGGTTTCTGCCTTAGGGCTAGGCGTTACAAATATCATATTTTGCTTGCCAGTCATGACGAGCCTCTATCGAGGTTTGTGGCCCACGGCGGAGCTTCGACAACGTCAGGGATGTGGGAGTCCATGCCCCTGTGGCCAGTAGCGGTTTCTTGAGCTGATGGCGTATTAGCACCATGGCTGTGTGAGACAGCCAAGGAGTATTTGCAACAAGCTCGTTATCTTGTTCTAGGCGTCGACTATTTTGTGGCTTAGGATGTGTCCTGGGAGCCTGGATGACCTTTTGATAAGAAGTTGTGCTTGCGCGCTTAGATCAATTCGTGAGGCAAAGGGGATGAAGGTTGAAGGTTTGTTCCCTAGGAGGTTGAGGACCCTTCGCCCACCTTGGGGCCACCCAGAATGACCATGGCGACTTCTTTTGGAATTCTCTAATGGTCTTTATAATTTTCTCTTAATGCCAATCAGAGCGAGGATGCATAGTTACAAGGGGCCTGCACGCATGTACGTAGAATGAATCTAGTACTATATGTCTTGGCACTTATGCGTCTTCCATCATTGCTCTTCATGACAGACAGTCTTGCCTTGTCGGTCAAGAGGTGCTGGAAACTCCTTGCGAAGGAGAGGGTCCGTATATCTTACCCCAGGTAGAGGTAGCCTGAACCCACTCCAAGTCCATTCTGGATTTTCAGACTTGTGCCTTGAACCTCTCTGTCTCAGAGCCATGGCTTTGGATTTGGCTGCAGAGATCTTTAGTCCTGTCCTGCAACACTCCTTGGATACCAAGTCAGACAAGATGAGGCTTTGTTTAGGGCAGTGTGGCTCACGTTGGAGATGATAGCGAGATCGTGGCATAGAGATGTCTGCACCCCAGGGAGGTTTATGTTGAGGATACAGGACATTAATATGTGTTAAAAAGGGCTGGGAGTGAGAACCCCAGCCCTTGGCGTTCCATTTTTCTAGTGGCATTCATGTGCTGTGATAGGTGACCTTGGAATTTGATCTGGCTGTTCATTCGTAAAGTAGTCACCTATCAAGCCAAGAGCACCTCCTGATCCTTTTGGCATCAGGCTCTCCTGAATGGCAAAAGGACTGCCAATTCTAAGCCTTCTCGGTCAAGAATACTACCACAGATGGGACTGTGTTTATTGTGCTCAAGAGCGTGGCTATGCTTGTGTGCTGTGCCTCAGCCCCTGGTGAACCCGTGGAGGTGTTCGTGTGGGGGTCCCATTTCCATCGGAGCGGTTCAGTACCATCTCCTCGGCAGTCGTGGGCAGACAGCTGACGGTAGAGAGATGGGTCGGGGTACTTCCCCGGCTCTTTGTTTAGGGATGGAAACTATGGTAGCCCCTTCCAGTCTGGGGTAGAGTGGAAAGTTTCCAGGTACTTGTTGGATGAGTTGCAGGAGACATGCAGTCACTTACCAGCACAGGAGGGGAGTGATGGGGTACGAAGATACCGTCATCGTCCCGGGCGTGTTCAGCTGGCATTTATATGCATCTATTAGTTTCCCTCAGAGAAAAGAGAACGTCTGAGGTATGGGTTCGGCTGCCCTTCTCTGATGTGAGCAAGTGTGCGGTCGGGTGTTTAGGCGTCTTGTGTTGCCCTCAGTTCGGCTGGGCAGGGCTGCGCTACTAGTTTCGCAGAGGAACCTCTTGCGCCAGTCTGTGGCTTGGACTGGGGGTGTGGGTGCGTGCATCTCGGGGACTGAGGGCATGGTGGCTCGCCTTGACCCTTGTTGCCATTAGCTCTGAGAGGGTGGTACGGTGATTGAAGGACCACACCATTCCAGCCATTTTCCATGCTCACTTGCTGCAGTTTCCTTGGCGTCCCGGACAGCCTCCCTTAGGAGGCTAGGTTGTCGGGGGTTCTTTGCCTTTGGAAATGTTTTTCAGCACATTATTTAACCTGTGGTTGACCGCCCTAATCTCGCCATTGAATGTACCAGGCGCCTTGGACTCATGGAAACCAGGCCGAGTTTGGTAGGTCAGTGAGCTGCCTCATCAGTAGGCATTTTACAAGTCTGGCTTGTAGCAATTTCACATTTTCGCATTGTGTGGGTTTTCATTGCTTCTCAGACAGCCGGGCCAAGGCGCTCTGGAACGCTCTGGCAGTGGCCTGTATGTTTTCCATCTTGGATTCGGTCGTGGTATTTCGGCTCGGGCCATATCCATGGGGTTGTGTATAGTGCCATAGTGGTCACTTAGTTGACGGTCTCATCGACACGCCAGCCAATTCCTCTCCACCAGCGTCGCAGTGGCACGGGTGAGGTCTAGGACCCTCCTCTCACATGCGTTGGCTCTGCTGTTCTGAGGAGAGCGGATCTCGGGAATGATCTTCAAGAACGTGATATGTGACGGCCAGCGCTCCGGTGCCCTGCAGGGAGCCAGGATGTGGGTGGTGTGCATTGAAGTCTCCCCCTATGATCCTCGGTCGTGTGCTGCGACGGAAGCACATACCTGGCTGATGTCTAAGCTACTAACAGTGTGGCGGCTGTACACATGTACAATTGCAAGGGGGTCCCCGGCAAGTTGAATCTCGACGGCAAGAGATTTCAAACAGCGTTCTCCCCAAAGTGCGGAGACAGTCGGGCTCTGCTCGAGCAGGAAATTGTATGCTTTACCCTAGGGTCATCAGGCCTCTTTTGCCATCGGAACGTGGCAGACGTAGACGTGATACCCGGAGCAGCGAAACAGCTTCCGCGATAATGTCTCCTGGAGCATGACGATGTCAATGCTCCTTGATCGCACTATTGCGTGGAAGGATGGCACTCCTTGAGGAGACGCCACAGATGTTCCACTGCAGAATGCTCGATGCGTGCCATGGATGTTACTAATTGATAGCGACATCAGAGACATCGTTTCGTATTCGGATTGCACCTCGGAGTCCTGACAAACTACAAATTGTGAGATCCTCACTGCTTGAGGGTTCTCCTGTCGGCTGTTCAGGCTATCCTGGACCACTGGGGGGTGGAGAGCTTTGGTAGCTGACTTATCTTCGTTGGCTTTTTTCTGGCCAGGCTGTTCTGTGCCCTTGGCTGGCCTTGCCTGGGCAGGTAGCTTCTTCGAAATTCGGCTGTGGCACTGAATCAGCCTGGTTAGCCTTCCTTGTGAGGGCATAGCCTGGCTAGGCTCTGCCTTGAGGGCATAGCCTGGGTGGAGTGTGGGGGGTAGTCTCGACTGGGGTGAGGAGAGGATTGCGGATGATTTGGGCCATCTCCATATCACTTCCCCTTATGACTATTTTACAGAATCTGTTGTTGCAATGCGTCATGGCGACGGTCTGACTGCATTGGTCGCCTCTTCCGTGGTCGTGGACAAGGATACTGCCATTGCTGTGACTAAAGCGGTTTTTTTGACAGGATGACATGTCCCCCTGTTCGAAGACATGTTCTTCTGGGTCTGGGGAGGACCGTGTAGGTGCTGTTGGAACCTTCGTCCTGTGGTTTCCTTGCCACTTGCCTGTACTTGGTGGAATCAATGATGGTCGGAGAATCTCCGGTTCGCTTGGGGGCAGCTGACATCTTCTATTAGGAGGGTTTCGGGAACGCCTTTCGTTTTGTCCCCCCAGACGGGTGCCTGGGGGGGTGTGCAGTTATGGCTAAGGTGAGTGTCCGTACTCTGGCACTTGGAAACACCGAAGTGGTTCAGGCACATAAGTGCGTAGGTGATAGGTACCCCAGTTACCCAGAAAGGGTGAGCTTGGGCTACCTGCTCATGGTGTTGTTACCAGGACTCGCCGGTTGAGTCTTCCCCTTTCGACAATCGGAAGCCTCCACGACCTGGGTGTGATGCGATAACCTCCACATCGTATGAGACTGAGAAGCCAAGTAGACCATCTTGACTCGCTTTTCTCTGGATTCAGTGGCGGAGGGTCACTTTCCTCCCATCTTTTACAGGCTCTTTGTTACCTGAAGGAAACAAGGGTGGGCTTGATAGATTGGGAATGATGAATCCTGCCACGATCTCGCGCAACCCGGACCGAAGCCCGGATTTTGCGCTGGCTCTCAATGCCGACTTACCATTGTGTAGGTATTGTGCGAAGCCTGAGGGTGTGCGGGGACCTTGAATTGGGGAACGACTTTGGGGGTCCAGACTCGCCAGGAAGAGTCGGTCTCCAGCCTCGGCCGTTCGGTCCGCCCTCGGTTTGGGGTCTTTGCAGTGGAGCACAAGCTGTTTCGGTCTGGTCAGCTGGTGCTCCTGAATTCAGTCAGTGGGTCGTCTGAGGGGAGTATTCAGAGGCCGATTTCTGGTCCTGGGTGGGCCTGGAGGGGCCAGCACGAGAGTCCATTGTGGCAAGCTGGTGGACAGGGACATGTTGTACATGATTCTTTCAGTCTGTCCAACATCTTCAGGGCAGCAGGCATGACAGTGGTCACTCCTTTGCTCAGGGTTTCTTTTGCCACCCGAGCACGTAAGGCTTCAGGGTGGTCTGCCGTGGTCTGGGCCTTCGCACGGGTCGTCAACAGTAAGTCTCTGTCTAGTGGGGGTATTTTTTTTTATTTTCCATATTATGGGCAGGCTTTCCATCACTCACGCCCCCACCCACCACGGAGTCAAACAAGGGGAAGATGAATGCGAGAAACCAATGGTGAACCGCAACAGGAGTGATGAAGTGGATATTACGCAGACAATAGCCGTTGCACTGGTACGCACGGGATGGTGTGGGTACCAACGGCAGCATGACTGCTTGACCCCTTAGTCCACGAGGGAGCACAAGTCCGATTGACCTGACTGGGGCTTGATCACCGCCTGTCCTCGCCAGAATAGAGGCCAAAGAGGAGTGTTGCTAGCCGCAGGGCATAATCGTGCACGGCATCGATCAACCCCCGGACTCCCGTCTCACAGCTAACAAGGGTGCCACGCATGGCAAAACACGTGGGTAGGTGTCCAACCTCTGGGAGTATCCAGAGGGGATGTCCTTCCACCTACAAGGACATCATTGATGAGGAACACTTATGCTCCTCCCTCAGTGAGGAAGGGAGTTCTTTCACTTTTTACAAGGCAGTTCCTCTCCACTGCCTCAGAGAGGACCGTAACCCTGTTTCAAAGTGAATCCTGTCTTTATCCGAAAAACGCCCCAAGCGTGTTTCACCTCATGAGAAAAGAGGGGGGGTCCTGCGCCTGTTCCTGTCAGTCCTCATCCCTCGAAACCAGCCGGCCACAGATGTTCACCACAGTGAGGAGGAGAAATTAAATTTTTTCCAGGAGGTTTTCTATGCAGGACGGCTTTTAAGGTGAATCCCTCTTCTCTCGTGAGAGAAGGGGGGTGGTCCTGTACCGTGTTCAAGTAAGCTCATTGTCCTCTGAAAACAGCCAACCACAGACTGTTTTCATCACAGTGAGGGAGGAGGCTGACTTTTTTCAGGCAGTCTTTTGGCAGAGGGGGTTTAACGTTGAATTCCCTCTGCTCTCTGAAACACCCAAAGTTTTCCCAACTCGTGAGAGTAGAGGCGGCACGTACTGTTACAGTAAGTTTCTTCATCCCTCTGAAATAGCCAACACGACTATTTAATCACAGTGAGGGAGAAAGACTAACTTTATCCAGGTACTTCCCTATCACAGGACAGGAACTTGATGTTGTGTCAGAAGCTGCTATTCAGACAGAACCTGGCTGAAGGCATGACAGGCGGGGCTTACTGCCTATCGCCCTATTCGAAAGAAAAAAGCGTGGCAGTCATAAGATGGTCTCAAGGGAAAAGTCCCTAGCAAAAGCATGGCAATCTATGAACACCGTAAGGGCAGGCCTTCTAAGCCCCCAGACACAACACTCCCCTAGCGGGACAGAGTAAAGCGTCTGACCAGTGCCGAGCACGCGCCCGAAGATGGGGTCAGTTCACCAGAAGGTGGAACAGCTTCCCTAATGCCGAAATCGATAGGAAAGAGGTAGGCTAGGGAGGGCCGAAAGCTAATGCAAAACACATAGCATCGATGCCATCAAACAATGGGGGGGCGTCACGTCCCCCGGTAACGGCGGAAACGAGCGCAAGGCGAGATTGCAGGGGAACCGGCGCAGTGAATCTCTTTAATATGCCCATGCAAAAGCCCACACGACGAGAATCAGGTGACTCTCTTGCCGTTGCTCGGCTCACCCGCTGTCCGCCCGTCCGCCCCCCTTTGCGGAACCGAATCCTACCTTCTCTCTGAATCGCCAATAAGGAACGATCACGCAGGGAGAGAGGTGGAGGAGAGGAGAGGTCGTCGTCAGCTGCTTATGTCTGTTCTTACTATATATATGTATATATATATGTATAGAGTATGTATATAATATATGTAGCAAGCACGGACCCGCAACCGGAGTTCACGTTGTTTCCAGGTGGGGTCCACATTCAGGTCCACAGCCATATCCGCGGCAATGGACAGCGGGCTCCCCGTTCCTGAACCGCTTACACAGCGATAGTATTACTTTTAAGCCGCAGAAGCCTGAAACGATGATCATCATTCTGACCCAGTAGAACCAGACATACAGCAGCAGCACCACAAAGGGCTGACCAGCCTTAGCCGACTGGCGAGCCTACCGGCCCCGTTGACCTCCGACTCAACCACCAACACTCCAGCCATACCTATGGGCACTCACACCCACAACAAACACTCCCCAAAGAGATAAGACACCAGTAACCTCATATAATAGATACGCAACCATCCATCTACTATACTGGTGACCACCGGAGTGACACATTATGGTATTTCGCTCGCTCACTTTGCTCACTCTCTGGAGGGGGAGTACCTGTGGCAGAACGACCCTGCAACCTGGAGTTCAGCGTAGTTTCCCAGGTTGGGTCACATCAGGTCCACAGCCATGTCCGCGCTCATTGGACAGCGGGCTCCCCTCATTTCCTGCACACTGACACAGCGCTAGTGTACTTAAGCTGCAAAGCCCGAAACGAGATCAGCATTCCCCGATCCTCCAGTAGAACCAGACAACAACAGCAGCACCACTAGGACTGCCCAGTCCTTAGGTGACTGGGGAGCCTACCGGCTCCCCCGTTGATCTCCGACTTCACCACTCACACCCACAACAAACACTCCCCAAAGAGATAAGATACCAGTAACCCCAAATAGTAGATGACTAACAATCTATCTACTATATATAAATGTAAATATATATATGTATGTATTCTTCTTTTAACGGTAGGTTCATGTCTGAGCCGCCGTGGTCACAGCATGATACTTAATTGTAGTTTTCATGTTGTGATGCTCTTGGAGTGAGTACGTGGTAGGATCCCCAGTTCCTCTCCACGGAGAGTGCCGGTGGTACCTTTTTTTTTTTTTTTTTTTTTAGGTAATCATTCTCTCTATTTATCCGGGCTTGGGACCAGCACTTTGACTTGGGCTGGCTTTGCCACCCAGTGACTAGGTAGGCAATCAAGGTGAAGTTCCTTTGCCCAAGGGAACAACGCGGCGGTCGGTGACTCGAACCCTCGAATTCAGATTGCCGTCGTGACAGTGTTGAGTCCGACGCTCTAACCATTCGGCCACCGCGGCCTTGACGATCATGGGCTTCCATGATTTTTTTTTTTTTCTTAGCAATTTAGAGCGGTGGTTTGCCATTGCCTTCCGCCCGGTGTTTTTATCGAGTCACCATCTCTATTTACCCGACACTGACTTGAGCTGGCTTGGCCACCCAGTGGCTAGGTAGGCAATCGAGGTGAAGTTCCTTGCCCAAGGGAAACAACGCGCCGGCCGGTGACTCGAACCCTCGAACTCAGATTGCCGTCGTGACAGTCTTGAGTCCGACGCTCTAACCATTCGGCCACCGCGGCCCCCATATGTATGTATATGTGTATATATTTATATATATGTATGTATAAATCCATACATGTGTGTATATATATATATATATATATATATATTATATATATATATTATATATATATATATATATACACACATATATATATATATATATACATACATATATACATATATCTATATGTATGTATATATACATATATGTGAAAGATGGAATAATGCGAAGCCGCATTTATATCGATAAATAACAATCCTCTCTGACCAGAACTCAAACCTAGGTCACTCAGGGTATGAAACCGGATCTCAACTAGGATCTCACTAGCTCCATAGACATTGCCTATCTACTCATACTTGAGTAATGATAGCGAAGTTTTACACACACTCCCTTGTGAGTGAGTACGTGGTAGGGTCCCCAGTTTCCTTTCCACGGAGAGTGCCGGTGTTACCTATTTTAGGTAATCATTCTCTCCATTTTATCCGGGCTTGGGACCAGCACTGACTTGGAGTAATGGAGCAATGCAAGACCACATTGATATTGCCCATTCAGCCACCCAGTGGTCAAATAGGCAATCGAGGTAAAGTTCCTTGCCCAAGGAATTTCATTGTATCTAGATTCGATTTACCTAAAATTATTTAAATCAATGCAAGTGCACACAAACCAAGCGCCGCATGCAAGTACATGATGCATCCATGCACACACGCATCGCCCGCGTGCGTATGTGAGCACTTGCACTGATTTAAATAATTTTAGGTAAATCGAATCTAGATACGATGAAATTCCTTGGGCAAGGAAAATTTACCTCGATTGCCTATTTGACCACTGGTGGCTGAATGGGCAATATCAATGTGGCCTTGCATTGCTCCATTACTCCAAGTCAGTGCTGGTCCCAAGCCCGGATAAAATAGAGAGAATGATTACCTAAATAGGTAACACCGGCACGCTCCATGGAAAGGCACTGGAACTGGGGACCCTACCACGTACTCACTCCAAGAGCATCACAACATGAAAACTGTAGTTAGTATCACGCGGCTTCAAACATAATCCTACCGTTAAAAAAAAAATGTATATATACCATATATATGAAAGATGAATAATTCGAAGCCACATTGATATCGATAATAGCAATCCTCTCTGACCAGGACTCGAACCTAGGTCACTCAGGGGGTAATGAAACACAGATCTCACTAGGATCTCACTAGCTCCATAGACGATTACCTATCTTACTCATACTTGTAGTAATGATAGCGAGTTTTACACACACTCCCTGTGAGTTCCCTTGTTCAGCCTGCAAGTGACAGCCGACAGCCTATGGCACACTGACCGGACCGCGACCCTCTGTCCTCAGTTGTATCATCCTCTCCTTTCAATATAATATACTTGCAGCAAACTAGCAGAAGTATGTTTTTCACCTTTGCCAACTGCCTAAGATTTCCGCATCGTGCCAGACACCACTCTACAGTTCATCGGCCATCCGTTACAGTTTTTTTCCGCAAGCGACGGGAATTCGGCCCCAACAAACCCCTGCCTCCGGCCCTACAGACTCCTGTCTCCGAATCAAAAGCCGCCGACGCCAGAGCAAATACCACAACACAAGAGATATCTCAAGAAACAAGCAAGTAAGCAACCGACATTGTTTACACGTGACACACCGCTGCCGATTGTGTTTAAGGTGCAACATTTTTTTTTTTTTAAGGTTATCTAGTGATATTTTTTTTTCATTTGATATTTCCCCATACTGTACTGTCCCTGATTTACCTCCCCCGCACTGTCATATGTTTCAATCTGTATCTGCCCGCCGCAAAGAAAACGGCGATCTCTCCTCCCGCACTCACTTCCCATCCTCTCGCCACTACCCCACCTCTCGCACTACTATCCCCCTGCGATATTCTTCATCAACCCTCACTGCTTAACAACCCCATGCCGAAACATCCAGTCGATAGGAGTGACCTCCAGTTACGACTCGCAACCTGGACGACGCAATAACATTCTTGGATTAAACACGGACAACACTAATAACACTGGAACACTCATACAGTGAAACGGCCGCCATCCGATAACCAGCGACGGCAACAACACGCCGACGAATTACCACCGACACCGCCACCACCCTACCTTCCGCCTGCAATTTCCCCTCCGCCTCCATTAATCCCTTTCCATACAGCACTGAATCCTCCCTTACCAATACCGACTACGACATGTCCTCCTTGATTAACCCCATCGAGATGATTAACTAATGAATCACACGCCACCCCCCTCCAATTTCATCACAAACTGTAAACTATGTAGCTCGAGAGAACCAACACTTGAACCACAATTCACCTGAATTCTCAAGGATGTGTATCCGACATGTAACTCAAAGACTTGACCTCAGCATTCCAGCTATCAGCGAATTATCAAAGTGAGTTTAAGGAAAATCTGAAGTAGCGCATGGAGTGATTTTATACTGACTTTCAGTTGAAATTTTGCCAGACCCTCTGACCACATCGCCTCCAACTTTCTAACATATTTAAAACTGAACCTGACTCACTTTCCTCTGGCGACCTAACCTCCTTTTGTTCGAAAGTCAGTGATAACTTACAGCACTTGAAAAAATCCCCAGACTCCAGCCCATTAGTAATGGACCTGAAGACCGCTCATAATTTTTGTTCACAGCCCATATTGCTGAATCTGTACTTTATTCGACCTTACCTAGAAAACTGGTGAGTAGCATTAGTCACAATTACGTCCCCCCAGATAACAAGCGCTTAAACCGCCAACTATGCCCATGCTTGCGAGAGAGTCCCTCAGTATTTGAATCGACTGGTGCTGTAAGTAGCACACATGAAAGAGAGAGTCATTCCTGCAGGACCCTCCTGCCCTGAGCGCGTTGACCCGCCTCCCCACCCTGAACTGATGTTTGTATACTCACTGTGTTGTTTTTCGTATACCTGTTTTGTTTGGTGTTTTCTCTATGTGCTTTGAGGGAGAAGAACACACCAATTAAATTAAAGTAGGTTCATTGTAGATCAGCTCTGACAAAAATAAAAGGGAGCTCTTCACAGTCCCGCGCCACGCGTCGGCCCCTGCCCGAGAGCGCTACTCTTGCCAGAACGTGTGACTACAGACACAAAATAAAAATATTGTACTTCTACAAATTGTAACATAAGAATCTCACTCTTTTACATGGCGATATGCTACACAGCAATATAAGGCTAACGATAATCTTCTATATTTCACATGGTTTAAGCATATCACACAAAAGGCAGCATATACATAAAATCATAATAATTAATCACAACACAGGCACGATATATTGCCATCACATCCCGTACATGGCGGCATCACAATTGGGCTCACAAACTCCATAAGTACCGACAACTCACTTTATTATCACAACCCAACCATCTCCCTCCCCCCTTTACGTCATTAGCGGGAGTCTTGAACGGACTTCGATTTGATACGTTTCCGAACGTCGAGGTTCACAGGCACAGATGGGGGTGGAAGATCCAGGTTGCATCATCTGACAGCTTTCTTCAAATCAGTTGAGTGTCCAATCATGAGCTGTGTAGGGCCACAAGAAGCGTCGATTGCGCCACAGTATACGGCCACTTGGAAGCCTGATTGTGATATCACGAGATTTGCCAATACCCATGACAGTGCCAACCTTATGCCCAACGCTTGGATGTGGGATCCTGGAAATTCGCGACATGCGCCCGCAACTTCTCACTTGGAAAGTGGTGGGCACGATGTCATAGCGGGTCTTCACGTCCTTGGCACGTACTGCAGCACTACGGTCGCAGTCTTCAGCCTTGGTCTGCCACCCTTCCTGAGAGGTACTAGAGTGGGCAGGCACACAGGAGCGAGGGGCATACCAAACAGACTTTGAAGCAGAGAACGACCAGTGAAATTTGGGCGTTCGCAATCCAGTAAGCCCTCTGTCCGAACTCCTCACATCAATATTCCCGTTGGGTGCTGTCTTCATCATGATGCGATACTTGACTTTCTTCACAAGCAGCATCTGCATGCCCATTGGACTGCGGGTAATGGAGCTTGACATGACATGACGCACTCCCCATTCGCTGAAGGAAAATAGAAAACCCCCCGCTTGGAATTGATGTCCGCCATCGGTGCGCAGGTGAACTGCACACCCAGTGGAGAATATCATCAGAGAACCACAACTGTGAGAATCCTGCAAACGAGGCTTCCGTGGTCCTACTTCTAGCGGTGGTGGTGTGGCCCCAGGACCTTCCCCTTCCGTCACCCGCACTCTCCCGGCGAATCACGTCCTACCTTTCTGTCGGACTTGTATCCTGTTCTCTCCTCCACCAGTCCCTCTACTCCCGGTAGCTTCTCCGGGGTCTCCTCGGCAGACAGCTTATCCGGGGTCCTCCCGCAGGCAGCTTCCCTCCGGCAATCCTTGGCCGCAGCTCCTCCGGCAAGTCCTCGGCAGGCGGCTCCTCCGCGGGTCCTCGGCAGGCGGCTCCTCCGGCACGTCCTCAGCAGGCAGCTCCTCCGGGGTGTCCTCGGCAGGCAAGCCTCCTCCGGGTGGTCCTCGGCGTGGCGCTGCTCCCCGGGGTGTCCTCGGCAGGCGCTCCTCCGGGATGGCTTCGGCGGCCAGCTCCTCCGGGGGTGTCCTCGGGCCAGGCAAGCTCCTCCGGCGCTTTTCCGGGCAGGCAGCTCCTCCCGGCGCATCTGCGCAGGCAGCTTCCTCCGGCGCATTTTCGGTAGGCAGCTCCTCCGCGCATCTGCGGCAGGCAGCTCCTCCGGCGCATCAGCGGCAGGCAGCTCCTGCTGCGCATTTTCGTTAGGCAGCTCCTCCGGCGCATCTGCGGCAGGCAGCTCCTTCGGCGATCGGCGGAGAGTGAGAAGCATTGGAACGCAGCAGAACTGCTCATGTTGAATCTGCAGTTCCATTCTACGGGCTGCTGGGGAGTGAGGCGAAGGGATCAGCTCCTGAAAACGGGCAAAATCATCCTTTCTGGCGTGCTGCCTCTTCTTCCTTCCGACGGGCTTCCTCATCCTTCCGTCGGGCTTCCTCCTCTTCTGACGGGCTTCTTCTTCCATCCGACGGGCTTCCTCTTCCATCCGACGGGCTGTCCTCACGCTGTAAAAAGATATTCCTCCTCTTTTCCGACGTGCTTCTTCCCTCTTTTCATCCCTCAGTATTATCCACTGAAGCAATGTAGTAAATCTGGGGGTGGGAGGTGGGATGCTGGCACTGCGCCTTCAGACTCTTCAAGGCTCGAGTCTGGTTTTCTCCGGGTCGCTCTTACTGGCCGCTTGCGGTTCTTTCCTTTACACCCCATGGTGCGTGTAAGGGTTGTGAAGAATAAAAGCAAATTCACGCAAATCCGGTGAATTCCGTCATGCAATGTGGGGAGTGAAGCCGCGACGCGAGAGAATCAGTGGCTCACGAAGCCTTGCAGAGAGCGTAAAAATATATCTTGCTCCTACAGACCTCATATGCTTCGAGTCGGCTCCCTATGCAGCTAACAGTTTCCCCTGAGTACACAACACTGCACTGGACACTATAGACACTGCACAACATTAATGCACTGCACTAATGAAAATCACTCCTGTTGTTTACTGAGCGGCCACGAGGGTGTAGGAGGTAGGGGCAGGCGACAAGCCATGAGGGTGAATGGGGCACGAGGCTGGTGTCAGAACTGAATAACTGGATCACTGCGCCATGTTTGTATACTCACTGTGTAGTGTTCATATATATGTTTGTTTGGTGTTTCTCTACGATGCTTGGGGGAGAAAAATACAAAATTTAAAACTACAGTAGGTTCATTGTAGAGCAGCTCTGATAAAAATAAAAGGGAGTTCTTCATGGCCCTGTGCCCCACACGTCAGGCTCTGCCCGAGAGTGCTACTGCCAGACGTGTGACTACAGAGACAAAATAAAATATTGTACTCTACATATTGTACAGAGAATCTCACTCTTTTACATAGGTGATATGCTATACAGCAATATAAACTAAACATAATCTTCTATCTTTCACATGGTGTAACATATCACACAAAAGGCAGTATATATGTAATATAATCATATAATTATCACAATATACTACGATAACATTGTCATCACATCCCGTGTATGGCGGCATCACAAAATGGCACTCACATCTCACATTAGTATCACAACTCACTTCATTATCACAACCCACAGTATTGTTTTTATTAAGATTGCTCTTTTTCGTGGTTTTATTTGTATTTTACTTTGTTATGGCTTGATGATAATAATAACTTAACGAACTAGCTTTTATTTTTATTTCATTTCATTTTATTTTTATCACATTTTTATAACTTTTTCTAACTAGTGAATTGATGAACTCAATTTTATGTTCTTTATTTATTCCACGGAACTAGTGGAACATGCTTGTTTGGTGGTATTTCTACTCATTTGTATTTTCTTGTTGTTTTCTTTTCTTTGCCACTCTTC
>NW_023639380.1:10000-12186 GCF_015228065.2 Penaeus monodon | reverse complement strand
GGGGACCTATGCGCTCCCGACTGAATAGTGCCGCTTGACCCTATTTGACCACCCGAATGACTTGCCCGGGGCCCTTGATCAAGCCACCCGTCTAACCAGAATAAAGGACAAAGAGGTGTGTCACTAGCTGCAGAGCGCACCGTGCAGCATCGCTCAACCTCCAGGACTCCTGTCTCCTGGTAATATGGGATGCCACGCACGGAAAAACACAAAATGGGAGAGTTCTCCCTGGTCCAAGATGGAATGAACCAGGGGTGGGTACACCATCCCCTCTATAGGCCTTGGTGCACCAGGAAGCCATTTTGTCTCATTCCTCATGGTGACCCTCCAGTATGGGTAGCCTCTGGTCCGGGCTCACCAGATCATTGGACCTCAAGCCCCCCACCGCGGCAAGGCGGCTTCCGTTAGGGGGGCCACGACCTGTGGGTGTGATGTAATCAGATCCACATATACGAAAGTGAGAAGACAAGTAGCTTCATCTTGAGTCTCCTGTCATTGGCTTTTTCAGTGGCGAGAGACATTTTTCCCCATCATTAAGCTCCTTGGTTTCCTTCAGGAAATTCAGGGTAGTCTGGTGTTTGGGCTAATAATCACCCCTGGTCTCTGGCAACCGGACGGGACAACCGGATTTTTCTCTGCATCTCCAATGCTCTTACCAGTTGGTAGGCATTGTCAAAGCCTTCAGGTTTAGAGGGAACCTTAAACTGTGGGAAAACGCTTAGGGGATCCAGACTCTCCCTCAGGGTCTGTCTCCGGCCTCGATCGTTTGGGACTACCCTTTCGGCTTAAATTCTGGGCCTGCAGTCGGGGGAGCAGCAGTTGTTTCGGCTGGTTCTGCTTGTGCTCCCATCTTGGTCAGGGAGGACGTCTGAGGGATACTCAGAGGTCTTCATTTTTTGGGTGCTGGTCTGGAGAGGCCAGCACGAGAGTAAATCGGCGCTTTGGATTTTCTCTTGCCACGGGAAAAGCCATATATGGTTTCAGAAGACTGCCGTAGTCTGGCCTTGCACAGTTGTTATCATTTATGTCTCTACTGTGTGTTGGGAGAGAGGGGGGGGGTAAAGAAATACTTGCCATAAAATAAGCAGTTATTTCATCCTTTTCATGCCCACACCACTACGGAGGGCCAGCAAGGGGAAGCTGTATATTAGAACTAATGTCTAGCAGCCACAGGGGTGGTGAGAGGATATACGCAGCCAATGGCCGTGGTACTGCCACTCACGGGACCAGTGTGAGTGCCTACGGGGGACATTGACTGCTTGACCCTAGCCTCCCGAAGGGGACCAGTCGATTGATCTGACCGGGCCGAGATCAGACCACCCGTCTTGCGGAAAAGGGACCAAAGAGGCGTGTTGCTAGCGACAGGGCGTACTCATGCATGGCATCGCTAACTCCAGGACCCGTCTCCACAGCGCACAGGGATGCCACGCACGGTAACAACGTGGGTAGGTGTGAACCCCTAGGAGAGACCAGAGGGAATGTCCTTCCATCTACAAGATGGGCATCATTGTTTGGAACCCAAAGGCTGTATCACCTCAGAGAGGGAGCACTAGTCCCTACACCCCAAGAGGAGGTTCCAGTGGCAGGACCAGTGGGTAAGTCGCCGCTGTGGAAACAAGTGTAGTACGAAAGGCATCCAATCAGGCAAGAGTGAGACTGCCAAATAACTCTCAACAGTAAATTAAAGAAATAATGGCTGTTAAAAAAAAAAAAGAAAAGAAAAAAAAAAAATATATATACATACATATATATATATAATATATATATATATATTATATAGTATATATATACATATATTACATATATATTGTAAGGTTCACACCTAGCTTAAGGCCAGATGATGTCCGTGGAAGAGGAGCCCAAAGAATACTCCTGTGAGGCAGGAGAGGCTTAGGGACCAAGTGTAAAGGGGAAAAAGGGGGTCCCGTTCACTCCTAAGAAAAGGATAAAAAAAATACTGGAAGCCAAAAGAAAGTAGCGGCCAAACTTCCAGATTCTGTGGAAATAGATCAACTATTGTTCCACAGATACTATTGACTGGGAGTGCTTTATAACAATTAGAGGGCCTTTTTCGTACAAATAACCAAAACAAATGACAGTGGTAAGCTAGGAGATAAGAACAGTAGTAGAAGTAGAAGCAGTAGTAGTAGAAGAAAGGGCAGTAGTAAGAGTAAGCAAATTACGAA
>NW_023639380.1:0-5000 GCF_015228065.2 Penaeus monodon | reverse complement strand
ATCGGACCAGAAAAGTTTGATCTTTATAAACTATTAATCCATCATATACAATGTGTCGTGTAAACTAAAAAAACGTTCCATGACAAAATTATAGGGACTGTACTTTTTACAAATTTGCAATCCCGCAGATGCAAAAACTGTCTAACTTGCCGTAAAAAAGCATAAAAACAAAAAACAGGAATTTACTCAACATTCTACATGATACAGATACACGCCTCTGGATGAAAAAACAGATGAGGACGGTTGCTTTGATTATAAACAAAGCACAGAACATCCCTCCGCGTGGAAAGCCCCGGTTTGAAGCGCCAAAACAGGTCCCAACCGAAATCATATTTCCCATAATGAATTCATGTAATATTTCCAAAAAAAAAATTTTAAAACAGACATCAATATATTTAAAGGCATGACTAGTATCGAAAATATTTTTGCGAAATACTGACGGTCTGTGTTTCCTTCTGTTGCGCCTCCAACACAGCAGCATTAAATCACAGTCAAAGGACATGCGCCATTTCAGTCAAAAGGAAAGAGATGGAAAAGTTAGCAGTAAATATTCCACAGAAAAAAATATATATATTCATCAGAAGCATCGGTACATTTTGCATCCTTGTCAAATATATGAAACCGTTCATACACACACACATACACAAACACAAACACCTCCACTTGCAAATGTAGGATACAATCTCGTCTTCTATCAAAAGAGGGATTCTTTTAGCTTTAGTTTTAATTTCAGTCCTAAAGATGCACATGCAGAGATCCGGCTGAAAGAACTAGAAGTTAATTAGAACCTTTAAACCCCCGGGCCGCAGATGGGATGTTGTACATGCAATATCCGTTTTTCTTTTTGTGTTTTAATCCTATCTATTTCATATTAATGGGTGAAAAATGAATAAAACTAGAAGATAAATGTCTAATAAGTTTACACATTACTTGATTAAAACGATCGATAGCTACATTATAAATGTTAATGAAAGATAATGGAATTTAAATAAAGCTTGTTTAATAAAAAAGCAATAGTCATTAATTTACAAAGTACCCCATAATGGCCAACAAATGATGATGAAAATAACTGTTTTATCAGATCAGGGAAGAATGTCACAGGGCAGCACAGGGAAGTTTAAATAGAATACATAGTTCCACTGTAAAATCTCCCATATTTTTTCACTACATGGATTTGGAAACAAAAAGGGGAAATTTCCTCTAAACCGGTATATATTTCAAAAATATTTGAACAAAGGTTGCTGTTGACATCTCTCCATTTGTTTTTGTTTTACTCTGATTTCCTAGTTTTTCAGTCTTTAATTCCTTTGCCCCCCCCCCTCTTTTTTCTCTATCAATATAATGGAAAAAAAGTATTTGCAAATTAAAACAAAGTATATGCAGTTGCAGTCATATAAATGCATTCACTTTAACTTCATTATTCAGGGGTCGCAAAAATTTATTGCAAAAAGGGAAGGCATACGCAAGGCAAAAAAGATATTTTAAGTCAACGGTCGAATGAGAGCTTCATTAACACAGTCATTAAAATCAGGCGACTATTCAGGACTGCAGTGGCAATGGCGTTCGGCCCGGAGAGGCGATTATAGCTTTAGCTTTCGTGTGAGTCGAGATGAAATGAATAACGGTAAGTGTATATTTTGTAATTTTCAGAGTCGAGATCTTTCATTTCAACAGTTTGTGATATATTTCCTTTTGGAGCTCTTGTAAAGGACGGCGAATTGATTTCTAATAAATAAATTTGAAGTCAGTCACGAAACATGTTATACGTTATTGTTCATTTTTTTTTGAACAAGTGCAAACGGAGCAGTCTCATTAAAGAAAGATAACAGTCAATCATTCATGTACTGGGAAGCACTGAATATAACAGGTCGTATGACGAATATCACAAAAGTGATTTACTTCAAAATGAAATAGAAGACTGCTTATGTCTGTTTCCCGGGTTTTTTACAATATCGCCCTGACTCTTATCTTCGATTCAGTGGTGGTGACCCAGTTTTGAAAACAAAAAGCTTCGCTACCTTTGTAGTGATTTAGGATTCCTGCCAGCCCGGTTGACGGAAATTGCGAAATATTTGTAGGCGATTTTTTTGTGATGGGGACGAACGGTTTTCAGACATTATTAAAAACACCTTTTAAACCACGCAAAAACATCAACAGTAATAATAATAATGAAAACATCTAGGTTATTTTATCTAACCATGAAATACTCTATTTATCATTATTCTATTTATTTCGGGAATCAAAAACCATGTTCATTGCATTTCCGGAAAAAATATCCTGTAAATCGTGGCTCCAAACACACCTTACACCCTAAGTTCGCACACCTACCGTACTCTTGCAGGGCCCATCATTCCGGCTCTTTTCAATGTGTGTGTATGTGTGTGTAAAAACTATAACTACTGAATTATTACAGTTTTTTTTTTTTCCATCGCTGAAATTACCCCAGTGTTCAGAAAGCACGAGCACGACTGCTCCAGCCGAGAGGTCCGCGTCAACCAAATCGTTGTGCCTTCACCTGCCACCCGGATGGCTGGATGGTGACACCCCTTTTCCATATTTATGTCTGAGGTGTCACTCTTTTGTTATGTCATTCCTATGATATGTCACAGGAATATAGAACCGATATATATACATATATAAGTACATATATATATATATATATATATATATATATATATATATATATATATATATATATATATATATATATGTGTGTGTGTGTGTGTGTGTGTGTGTGTGTGGTTGTGTGTGTGTGTGTGTGTGTGTGTATGTGTGTGTATGTGTGTATATGTGTATGTGTGTAAGTGTGTGTGTGTGTGTGTGTGTTTGTGATATACATATGTATATATAGAAAGAGGGAGAAACAGATAGATAAAAAGATAGATAGATATAGATATATAGAGATAATTTTTATGTGAACAATATAATTTTCAGTGTGTTTTTAAGACTCGACAGACATACAAGAAGCCCCTTTCTTTAGAGCTCTACTTAAAGCTACAGTTTATTCATGCAGTGCAGCCGGAAACAAAAATATTTCCCGAAAGCTCGCTTTTTCTTTTCCCTGCCCACCTGGTGCAGCTAACCAGTCAGTAAACTTCATTTAACGGTTACCGGCATCTGTGCGCTTCTGTCGAGAACTTGATGCATTGCAGAAAATATCTTCAAACATCGATATTCACGCACTGACGTTCCAGGGTTTATTTCTATTTGCAAGCGTCTCCCTTCATGCGATATGTTTGGGTCTTTTCTCGCTGTTGGGGGCTAATGGCTTTGCTATGTTCTGTACTATCCTTGATAGTAAAAAACAATATAACACGACAGTGAGAATAAACTCAGTATTTTTATTATAATAAAAAATGAATGCGGTATAGCCTAATAACAATGACAAGATTTTGACGACAATGATGATGTGATAAGTAATAAAATAATGATATACTATTATAGTAAAAACAACAACAACTAATAATTTTCTAATGATATTATGGCTCTAATAATACAATAATAATAATAATAACGATAACGATAACAATAACAATAACAATAACATTAACATTAACATTAACATTAACATTAACATTAACATTAACATTAACATTAACATAAACATAAACATAAACATTAACATCAACATTAACATTAACATTAACATTAACATTAACATTAACATTAATAATAACATTAACATTAACATTAACAATAACAATAACAATAACAATAACAATAACATAAACATTAACATTAACATTAACATTAACATTAACAATAACAATAACAATAACAATAACAATAACATTAATAATAACATTAACATTAACAATAACAATAACAATAACAATAACAATAGCAATAGCAATAACAATAACAATAACAATAACAATAACAATACTACTACTACTACTACTACTAATAATAATAATAATAATAATAATGACAATGATATGATGATGATGAGATGAAAAGATGATGATGATGATGATGATGATAATGATAAAAAGTCTAACAGTGCTTTGTATTTATCGTAATCCCCCTTTACATCATGAATACCATAACAAAATTTTTTTCATTGATTATTTATTTTTTTTCCGGATGACGCGTTAAATTTTTTTTATATCAAAGGTTAATCAAAATATTCCCGTATAACTGCCATTATTATCATCCTATTTTTATCATCACTCTTAGGATTAGATTGTAAATTCTAAATTAATCATTTTCGTTTTAATATTTTTCACTTTATCACAACAAGCTGGCCTTACCGCTCGGGTGCGGCACGAACTCTTGAGGCCTGGTCTCCTCGATATAAGTAGTGGGCCGTTCCAGCTGGAGGAAGCAGGGGGGTTGAGGTGGGCACCGGTCCCATTGCTACCGGGCTGCTGCCCTGCCCCCATAAAAAAGACATGTCTCATGTGTTCCTATATTGTGTGGTCAACTTTAGAAATAAA
This sequence comes from Penaeus monodon, assembly GCF_015228065.2. Lineage (NCBI taxonomy): Eukaryota > Metazoa > Arthropoda > Malacostraca > Decapoda > Penaeidae > Penaeus > Penaeus monodon. The sequence goes on along the minus strand of NW_023639380.1, from coordinate 561 downwards.
GACTGAAGACTCTCACACACCACACACACACAATATAAAATATTTTATATATATAATAAAAAAATATAAAATATATATATATTTTTATATATATATATATAATTTCATTATATATATAATGTTGTAACCCACACAAACACACACGCGACCCCAACCCCACCACACCAAAAACACACACACAAACACACACGAAAACAACGCGCCGGCCCGGGGACTCGAACCCCCGAACTCAGATTGCCGCGTGACAGTCTTTTAATTTGAGCTCTAACCCTTTCGGCCCCGGGCCCTATTTATATAATATATAAAATATTATTATATATATTTTAATTAATATATAAATTATAATTATATATAATTTTAATATATATTATATAATATATATATATAATATATATATATATTTTAAATGTTAATGTACATATACTAATATATATACATATATATATATATATATAAATATATATATATATTAATATATATATATTAATATATATATATAATATATATATATATAATATAAATATATAATATGCAACATGAATATGTATATACATATTTAAA
>NW_023639379.1:0-12187 GCF_015228065.2 Penaeus monodon | reverse complement strand
AAAAAATTGCCTTCTTTTACCATTTATTCTGATTTGCTTTAACCAGTGGGCCTCCCTTTAAAATAATTTATATATTTATTAAAAATATATAATATAATATTATATATAATATTTTTAATTATTATATAATATATATTATATTAAATATATTTATAAAAAATATAATTTTATTAAATTATAATGTTACATTATAAAAAAAATTTTAAAGGGTTTGGCAATTGTTTCCCTTGGGGCAAAGGGAAATTTTTCACCTTCGGATTTTTGGCTACCAAAAGGCCATTGGGGTGGCCAAAAGGGGCAGGGCCCAAACCCAGTTTGTGTTTCCCAAAAACAAAATTAAAAAAAATTACAGGGGGAAAAATTCCCTAAAAAAGGTAAAAACTGGACTCTCCGGGGGAAAAAAAGGAAAAAAAAACGGGGGGGACCTACCCAACGTACTCATTTCCAAGGGGGCATCCCCAAAAACATGAAAAAACCCCCCCAAATTTTAAAAGGTTCATGCTGTGACCAAAGGGTGGTTTTTCCCAAAAAAACCATGAACTTACCGTAAAAAAAAAAAAAAAAAAAGACATTAAAAACATAAATTTACACTTAACATATATTATGTATATAATATAATTATATAATTATATAATATATAATATAATATTTAAAAATTATAAATATATATATATATTTTAAATATATAATATATAAAATAATTATTGTAAATATATATATTATTATAAAATTTTAACAAAAAAAACCATATTATTAAAAATTTTACCATTTAATATAAATGTTGGTGTTGGGTGGTGGCGTTTTGTAATGTGTTGGTTTGGTGGGTTGGTTGTGTTTTGTTTTTGGTTCTGGTTTTGTCTGTTTGTTTGTGGGGTACGTTTGGAAAAAAAATAGAAAAAAAAAAAAAAAAAAAAAAAAAAAAAAAAAAAAAAAAAAAAAAAAAAAAAAAAAAAAAATATAATAATATATAATAAAATTTATAATATTATATATTTATATTTAAAAAATAAAATAAAAAAAAAATAAAATATTTTAAATTAATATTTTAAAAAAAAAAAAAACAAAAAAAAAAACCCCAAACCCCAAAAAAAAAAAACCCCCCCCCACCACCCCCCAAAACAACACCCCACCCCAAAAAAACCAAAAAACCCCACCCCCACCCCACAAACCACCCCAACCCCCCCCCCAAAACCCCAAAACACCCCCCACACCTTTTTTGCGTGTGGAAATGTATAGATTTAAAAAAATATATATTTTATATATTATAAATAATATTTTATTAATAAATATTTTATTTGTTATTATAAAAAAAAAAAAAAAAAATTAAATAAATTTTAAATTTAAAAAAACATACCATGGATTTTTTTTAATAAATATAGGGGTTTATATAAAACAAAAAAATTTTATAAAAAATATTATATATATTTATTTTATTTTTTTAAATAAATTTTTTAAAAAATCTATACATACAAGCCAAAAAATGGTGTGGGCTTTGGGGTTTTTTGTGTGTGTTGGTTTGTGTGTGTGGTTGTGGGGTGTTGGTGTTGGTTTTGTGGGGTGTTGGGTGGGTTTTTGTTTGTGTTTTGTGTGTTTTTTTGGTTTTTTTTATATAAATGTTAAATGGTATATTTTTAAAATATTTTTAAAAATTTTTTTAAATTATAATTAAAAAATTTTAAAAAAAATTTTTAAATATTTAAAATTAAAAATTTTTTTTTTTTTTTTTTTTTTTTTTTTTTTTTTTTTTTTTTTTTTTTTTTTTAACACACCCACCACCCCGACAAAAAAAAAAAAAAAAAAAACCCCGGGAAAAAAAAAAAAAACCCCAAACACCAACCCCCACCCCCCCCCCCCACCCCAAAAAAAAACCAAACCCAAACACCCCCCCAAACCCAACATATATAAAAAAAAATGAAAATTTTATATATATTTTTTGGTTTTTTTTTTAAAAAATTTGGGGTTTTTTTAAACAAAAAATAAAATTATATTACTTTTAAAATTTAATTAAATTTTAATATTTTATAATATATTAATGAAATTTTTTATATTTTTAAAAATATATTTTATATTTTATTTTAAAATTTTTAAAATTATATAATTATAGGGGTTAATGTTTTGGTATGTTTTTTTTTTTTTTTTAAAAACGGTAAGTTCTTTGGTTTGAGGCCACCTTTGGTTTTTTTTCCACAAAATAATTTTTAAAATTTTTGGGTTTTTCTTTTGTTTTGTGATGCTCTTTGGGGGGGGATTTTTTTACTTTGGTTTGGGGGTTTTTCCCCCCAAAGTTTTTTTTTTTCCCACGGGGGATTTGGCCAGGGTTTTTTAAAAACCTTTTGGGTTTAAATTTCATTTTTCTTTTTTTTACCCCGGGTTTTTGGGGAAAAAAACAAGCCCTTTTTTGGGGCTGGGGCTTTTTGGCCACCCAAAAGGGGGTTTTGGGGAAAAGGAATCGGGGGGTTTTGAAATCCTTAAAAAAAAGGGGGAAAAAAAAAATTGCCCCCTTTAAAAAATATTATTTTAAAAACTTTAATAATTAAAATTAATAATATATAAATTAATTAAAAATTAATTTTTTAAAATTATTATTTTTTTTTAAAATATATAATTAAAATATATATTTTTTATATAATTTTAAATTTTATATTTTTAAAAAGGGGGGCCCCACGGTAGCCGACGGGGGTTTTAAGGGGGCACCCCGGGGGCCCCTTCAAAGGGGGAACTTGGCCCCAAGGGGGACGGAAAAAATCGGGGATTTTCGGAGGAAAATTTCGAGTTCACCGGGTGGCCCGCGTTTTTCCCCCCCTTTTTGGGGGGGCAAAGGGGGAAAAAAACTTCACCTCAAAATTGTTTTAAAAACCTGGGCCAAGGGGGGTTGGGGGCCCAAAGAAAAAAAAAATTTAAAATTTCATGGGGCGCCCCCCATTTTAAAAAAAAAAAAAAAAAAAGGGGATAAAAAAGCTAAGGGAAAAAAAAAAAAAAAATTAATTATTTTATGCATATATATTATTATATAAATTAAAAATTTAAATAAAATTTTATTTTAATTTATTAAATTAATTTTAAATATAATATAATATTTTTTTTTGGGTGGGTTGTTGTTTTTTTGGGTTTGTGTGGGGGTGGTTTTATGAAAATGTATTTGTTTAGGTTAAAATTTTATAGTTCAATGAAAAAAATTTTTTGTATGTATAAAAAATATAATATTTAATAAATAATTATATATATTATAAAAAAAAAATATATATATTATAATATATTAAAATAATTATAATAATTTTTATTTATTTTTTAAAACCCCAAACATAAAACCCCACCCAAAAAAACCATATATGTTTAGTTTTACATATATATAAAATATATTATAAAAAAAAAATTTCCTTTTATATAAAAAAACAAAATGTATATGTATTTTTTAAACAATTTTTTTTCTTCTTTCTTTCCCCCCTCTTCTCCTTTAAATTTAAAATCTATCTATCAAAATCAAAATTTAATTTTATAATTTAATTGTATGATTATTATTAATTAAAATAATATAATAAAATAAAAATTTAAATTATTTTATTAAAAATATATATATTTATAATTTTATTTAAAATTTTTTTATAATATATAATTTTTTTTTTTTTTTTTTTTTTTTTTTTCAAGTAAAAAACATTTCCCAAAAAGGGAAAAAAAAAAAACGCACAGGGGGACCGGGGAAAAAAAAACCGGGGGAATTACTTTTAAAAATTTGAAATTTTGAAACCCCCAATTTAAAAAAAAAAAACGAGTGGGACGTCTTTTTTTATTGAAAAAAAAAAAAAAAAAAAAAAAATAAAAAAAAAAAAAAGCACGTCTTTTTGTATAAAAAAAATATTGGGGGAAAGTTAAAAAAAAAAAAAGAATTTTTAAAAAAAAATTTTTAAAAAAAAAAATGAAAAACCCACAAAAAGATAAAATAAAAATCAGATAATTAAAATTTTGGAGTTTTTCCCCCCCGGGGGGGGAAAAAAAAACTTCCAAAAAAAAGGGGGGGGGGGGGCCCCCCAAATTCCCCACTTTTCACCATTTATCGGGGACTTGTAAAACCAGGTTTTTTTGGGGTATTTTTATTGATGGGGAAAAAATTTTTTGATAGTTTTTGGTGTTTTTTTACCGAGGTTGGAATGGCCGGTTTGGCAAAAATTTTCCCCCGGGGGGAAAAGCGGTTAGGCCGGGGCAAGGGGGGCCCCCAAAAAGGGGGGGGGCCCCCCCTTCCCCCGTTTCCTTTTTCAAAAATAAAAAAAAAAAAAGGGGGTCAAGGGGGGAACCCGGGTAATGGGGGGAAAAGGGGGGGTTTTGGGTTTTTGGTTGACGGCGGCGGAGCCCCCACCCCCTGTTTAGTGGGGGGGGGGCGTTAAAAGAGGGCTTCTGGCCCCATTTGGGGGGACCCTTCCCCCCTTTCTTTCCCCTCTCTCTCAAACGGGGGACCCACCCCACCCGCGTTTTTTTTTTATAAAATTAAATATTAAACATTTTTTTAAAAAAAAAAAAATATTGTAATAAAATAAAATTCCAAATCAGTCTATCAAATTTTATCTAATTTCTATCTATTTTATTTCCCCTTTTATAAAAAATATAATTTTTTAATAAATTAATATATAAATTTTAAAAAAAATAATTTATATATAAAATTTTATTAAAAAAAATTAAATATAAATTATATTTTTTAAATTTTAATAATAATATATATATATAAAAAATAATATAATTATTTTAAATTATATTAAAATATAATTTTTAATTTTTAAAAGGGGTTAAAAATTTTTTCCATAATTTTCCCCCCAAAAAACCCCCCCAACATAGGGGGGGGACAACAGGGGCATTTTTGTATTGTTGTTTTTTTTTGGGCAGGGTAAAATTTTTTTTAAATTAATAATATAAATTTAAAAAAATATTATATAAATTTATAAAAAAAATTAAAAATTATATATAATTATTAAAAAAATTTTTTTATATATAAAATATTATATATTTTAAAATATAAAAAATTATAAATTATAAAAAATATTAAAATATAATATATTTTTAAAATATATTATTTTTAAAATAAAAATATATAATATTAATAAATTATATATAAAAATATTTAATATAATAATATAAATTTTATTTTAAAATTTTTTATTATAAAATATAAAAATTATTTATATTTTAATTATTTATATAAATTTTAATAATAAAATAATATATTTATAAATTAAAATTAAAAATTTAATATATGAAATATATAATATTTAATATAAATAATTAAAATATTTTTTATATATAATAATTAAAATATATATTAATAAAAATATTATAAATTTTATATTTAAATATTATTTATATTTATTTTATAAATTTTTAAATAATATTATAAAATTTAAAATATTATTTATTTTATATATATAATAATATATTTTTAATATATTATATTTATTAATAAAATATATTTAATAATTAAAAAATATAAAAATATATAATATATATATAATATTTATATTAATAATTTTTAATTTTATTTATAATAATATATTTTTTTAATATTTTTTAAAATATTTTTTAATATATAAATTATAATTTTATATAAAATATATTTTTTAATAAATATATTATATATATTTTATAATTAAATTAAATTTTAAATTTTTATATTTTTTATATTTTTAAAATTTACACACCCCCCAACCCCCCAACCCCCCCCAACCCCCCCAAAAATTACCCCCCCACAACAACCAAAACATTTTAAACATAAAAAAATTAAATTTAATTTTTTGCCCCCAACCCACATAAATATAACAACCCACCCCCCCCAAAAAAACCAGGGTTTTTTTGTGTGGGTTGTTTTGTGGTATGGTTGCAAAAACTTTTCCCCAATAAATTTTTATAATATTATATTATTATAAAATTTTTATTATTTTTAATAATTTTTTAATTTTAAATATAATATAAATTAATTTTTAAACCACCCCCCCCCCCCCACAAAACACCAACCCCCCAACAACACAAACCCCCCAACATTTTTTAATATAATTAAAAAATATATAAATTTTATATAAAATTTATATATAATTAAAATTTAAATTTTTTTTTTTAATTGTATATAGGGGTTTAAATTTTTAAAATTAAAAAATTTTAAATTTTAATTAATATATAAATATTTTTTAAATAAAAAAAATATTTATATAAAATATATTAAATATATATTTACGTAAAATTATATATTTTTAATAAAATTAATTATAATATATAATTTATTTATATATATATAAAAATATTATAATTATTTTTACGTAGGGTATATAGTTGTATTTTTGAAAATATAAAAAAAAAAACCTTTTTTATTCTAAAAAAAAAAATGTTTAAAAAAATATAAATTTGTTTTTTCCCCCCCAGCTCGCTATTAAACAATTTCCAAAAAAAATTGTTAATTTTCTGTTGGGCCCTTTTACTACGGTTTTTTGCGTTCAGGGTATGTTCTAAAAAAATTAATTTTTTAACGTTCCCCATGTTATTTTTTTTGTTTTTTTTTATTTTGTTTTTAAATTTTTTTTAATTTTTTTTTAATTAAAAATAATAATATTATTTATATATATATTAAATTTAAAATTTTTAATATTATAATATATACATTATTATTATAATATAAAAAAAATAAAAATTTAAAATTAATATATTATTATAATAATATTATTTAAAAAAAAAATATTTTTTAAAATAATATAATTATATATATAATATTAATTATATTTAAATATAATATTATAAATAATAATATAATTTATTATTTTTTAAAAAACCCTCTGTTTTTCGTTCCCCCCAGTGAAGGGGCAAAAAAATGTCGATGAGGAGGTAATCACGGGTTCCATCTTGTACGGGGGGGAAAAAAAAAAAAAAACTTTTGGGCCCCATTTTTGGGGGGCCTATCCTTTTTTTCCAAAAAAAAAAAAAACTATTGCCCCTTTTCCAGGGGGGAAAAAAAGAAAAAAAACATTAAATATTTTTTTAAAAAAAACAAATAAAAAAAAAAAAAATATTTTTTGTTTTACAGCATTTCCCCCTCGTTAAAATTTAAAAACAAAAAAAAAAAAAAAAAAGGGGGAATTTTACCAAAAAAAAAAAATCTTAAAAAAAAAAAATTTCCAAAAATATTATTTTTTTTTTGGGGGGGCCCCATTATGCTTTGATTTCAAAAAAATTTTTCTTTTTTCTTTTAGTAAATCTTCATTTTTCCCCAAAATTTCCAAAAAAAAATTCGTGCGTATTTACGGGGGGGCATGTAAAAAAAAAAAAAAAAATTTATAGGGGGCTTATGCTTCTGCTGTCCTCCCCAAAAAAAAAACGGGTGTACCTTTTTCCCCGGGTTTTGTGCAGTATTTTTAAAAGCTAAAGGGGAATTTTTAGCCAAAAAAAAAAAATTTTTTACCCCCCCCCCAAACCCCCGGGGAAATTAGGGGGTGGTTAAGGGGAAAAACAAAGGTTTTGCCTTTTAAAAACCCATTGGGGGCCAAAAAAAAAAGGTCCTCACCTTTTTTCCTCCAAGGGGGGGACAGGAAAAAAGATGTTTTTTTGCCACAAGATTTAATTAGGGAAAAAAATATATACGGATTTACCATTTTTTGTAAACCAGGGGAAAAAAAAAAAAAAAAGGGGGGCCGGGGAAAACCCCCCCAGCCCCACTTTTCCAAAACCTGGTTTGAAAAAAATCTCATGTTTCCCAACTTTTGGCCCCGCTTCCAGTTTTTTTTTTCCCCACGGGGGCAACGTGCCCGTTTTTTGGGTTTGGAAAAAAAACGGGGCCTTGGGGGGGGACTTTGATATTCATTTTTTTCATTAAAAAAACCCCCTAAAAGCTAGTCTCTGACCATTTTAAAAAAAACCAGCAACACAGTATTTTTTTCGTTTAAAAAAGCTGTTTTGGGAAAAAAAAAAAAACCCCCCAAGAAAAAAGTAGGGGGGGAGAAAATATCAAAAAAAAAACATTTCCAGTTAATTTTCTATTAAAAAAAAAAAATTTAAGCCTTTTCATGTTTTTTTTTTTCCCTAAAAATTCAATGTTTTTGTTCTGGGGGAAATGAGAGAAAAAAAAAAAAAAAAATTGATTTATCGTACTTTTGGTTTGCACCGAAAAAAAAAAAAGCATATATAAAAGGGGGTTTTCAGCGATTTTTTATTGATTTAAGCTTGCTATTTAAAAAGCATGAAGCTTTTTTCAGGGGTTTTTCAAAAGAAAAAAAAACTATGCAAGTGTTAAAATTTGACCCAACTTGTTGTTTTTAAAAAAGGGGGAAAAGGGGGAAAAAATTCCGCTATAAACAAAAAAAATTATTTCCAACTACAATGTCAACAAAAAAAAAAAAAACTAATTTACTACAGAGTTTTTATTTTTTCCCTTTTTTTTTTTCCCACAAAGGAAAAACAAAAAAAATGTTAAAACTTGGGCTTAGGTTTTTGCTCTTTTTGGCCTCAGGGACCCTTGTTCCTGTTTTTCGGATTTCCTAAACCAAAGTTTAAAAAAACTCTTCTTTTTTTCCACTGTCTAAAAAAAGGGTTTGGAATTTGGGGAAAGGGGTTTTTTGACAAACAAAAGCTCCCCTTTTTTTAGGGGGAAACCCACCGTAGTTCATAAAAATCTTTCTGGGGGGGGGGACACTTTTCCATATCCCAGGGAAGCTTATGCGTAGTGGTTGTTTTTTCCCCTTCTTCCTCTTACCTGGGGTTTAGGAGAATCGATTCTTGAGATGGTTTTGTTCTCGGACTTTCGCGTTAAATCCAGGGGCAACGGGGGGCGACCCCTTTTACCAAAAAAATTTCCTTTTTCCCTAAAGAGGGGACTCCTCACCTCCGTCCTTTTAGGCCTTTCCCTAACACGAAATCTACTTTCTTCTTTTTCGCCCTCTTCACCCCTCTTAAACTGAATTCTTTCGTCGGCTTTTCCTGGGTTTTTTTAACCCATTCCTCCTCTACCTGGGAAAGGTGGGGGCACCTTTTGCTTTCTTGTGCCTTTGTGATAAGGCAAACTTTTGGCGAGAACGGCCCGCCGGGTTTTCCATTTAAGCAATTTCTGTTACTCAAAAAAAGTATGCTGTATTTTCGGGGGGACCAAAAAAAAAAAAAAAAACTCCCTCTTTTTTGCCATTGGGGGGGACACCACAGGCCATCAGATAGATTGGTTCAGGGGTCATGGAATTGTCTTTCCTTCCTTCCTCTTGATGTCCCCCCGGCCGGGAAAGGGGGACTGGGGGAATCCCTCCTTAAAATAAAAAGGCTGCTGCCTAATTTTCAAAACTTGGAACAATTCGGCTTTTTTTCCTGGCCGATAGGTCTACTTCGTTTCTAAACATTTCTGCCTTCTCCTTTTATGCTGGCCACCCTGCGCATAGTCCCCCGCCCTATCCTCCGACCTGGACCTGGACTGGTCTGTGCTCCACCTTGGCCCCGTGTTACCGAGTTTTGCCTCTCTTCTCCTCTTTTTTTTTAACCCCCTCCTCTCCCCTTTTTCCTTTCAAAATCTGAAAGATAAAAAAAATCCAGGGTAGAATTTTCGAAAAAAAACTGCAGTCTCAATTTTTTTTAATAAAAAAACTATTTTTTTTGCATTGTGGTTTTTTCTACCATGCACGTGTAATTTATTTAATTTTAATTATTTGTTTTATATAAAATGTGAGGTGGTGGTATGGTGTAGGTTGTGGGCACACACCACAACACACATGTTAATATATGTACAAAAAACTGGTCGAAAATAAAAATTCAGGGGCCCACCCTAAGGGGCTGTTCTCCCCAGGGGGCGTTTTTGAAACCGCAGTGTTATTCATTACACACACAAAAGTGGTTTTGGGACAGTTTGGGACCCACCTTCTTTCTCTTTGTTGTTTTAATTGGCAATTATCACCCAGGATGGATGTTGGAAAAAAGGGTTAGGCATTGTGTGTGGGGCTGTTGCATCCGCGCTGTGAATCGGCGGCAAAAAACCCAGCGATTAAAAGGGGGAGACGGGGGGGGGACACAAACCAATTTTCAATTTGATTGGAGGAAATATCTTTGAAAAAATTATTCGGGACGACTTGCTAAGGGAAAAAAACATCTTCATTCCAAAACAACCATGAGAAGGATTTTCCATTCTGCCCAGGAAAACAGAAAAAAACTTGTCAGGTCGGATGCAAAAAAAAGGGGACAATGGGGACCAAACCTTGGACCTTTTTCTGGGTTTTTCATGGTCCAGGATGTGGAACCTAAATTACATATTGGTAAAAACATGGGAACCTTGTGGAACCCTGGGTCATGTAAATTCCATGTAGATAAATGTGGTTAGGCATCCCACCGCCATGTTTACCGGACTTGCTAATTGGCTTTTAATGATTCCTCAAAAATTAAGTTGTTTAAAAGCTATATTGTTAATTAAAAAAACCCCATGGCCTGCTGTAATATATAAAGTTTCATTTAGGTGTATTTTTACCATGTTTAAAGAAAAATGGTCGAAATGATTATTGGGAAAGGGTCTTTCCCTCTATCCTTTGCGGCCCACATATAATAAAGTGGGTAAAAAATTTCCCATAAAACAAAAAACATTCTGGAATAAATGGGATTTTACTTGTGCACCCAGGCAAAAGTGAATATATTGAAAAAATATAAAAAAAAAACTTATTGTTGTGCGGCATTTCACCTTGTAAAAAAGCAATAATTAGGATAAATCTCCAAATTCAAAAAGGGATCATAAAAAAAAAACTAGGAAAAAACATATATTTTTTAGTATTTTTTTCCGGCGAAAAATTCCAAGAAAAAATCAAATATCGATTCGGACTCTCTACCTCACGGAGTTTTGCGGTTATTTTGCATAGAGATGTCAAAGTAAATCTCCTGCTTGCAACCCACTGGGGACATTTTTAAAATAAATTGGGGGGAATGCAACAGGAGAAAGGACTGAGGAAACCGGAGAAAGGGGACTGGAGGAAAAAAAACCACAGAAAAGCGGCGAAAAAGCCCTCGGTCTATTAAGCCCAATCCAACACTAGGTAAAAAAACCCTCCCACCAAAAAAACGGACGGAGTAATCTCCCCCCTCACTTAAAAAAAAACAAGGGACCCTGGCAAAAAAACGGGAGTATCGATTATGTTTCTGCCTTGGTTCACACATTCCATTAAAGGCTCGGTTTTCAACGTAAAAAAATTCCTTAGGGGAGTCCATTACCCTCGGGGGGGACTTAGCTTGAAAATATAAAAAAAAAAAAAAAAAAATTTTCAAAAAAATTTAAAAAAAAAGGTTTCTGCATATTACCCAAATAAAAGGAATTATTTTTTTCATCAAAAAAAAAAAATTGAGCTCTTTTAAAACCATAGCTTAAAAAAAAATTTATATAATCAAATGAATTGCAATAAAACCTAGGGGAAAAATATTTTTAAAATTTAATTAAGCACTGGGGGGGCATTTGACATAGAAGATTAAAAACTCAGGGGAAAAAAAAAAAAAATTAAAAAATTTACTTTACCAAAAGGCTGGGGGGGGACGGGAAAAAAAAAAAATAGGAAAAAAAAATTTTTAGAATTTAAAAAAAATATTATCCAAAAAACATTAAAAAAAAAATTATTTTAACCGGAACAGCTTCAAGAAAAATATTAAACCAGTAAAAAAAAATTAAATAAAGCACTATATCTTCCCCGGCCTCGTTTCGTTTTGTTTTGAGAATTTATTGGGGAAAGTTTTTTGGCTTTCGGCCCATTTTTCCTTTTCACCCTATTTTATGGGGCCTAAGGGGCCCTTTGGTTCCACCTTTTTTTATGGGCTGTCTTTCAAATTTTGTTTTCCTCTGAACCCCAACCCCTTTTGGGTTAACCGTGGTTGTGCGGGAATTTTTTCCAGCGGGGGGGCTTCTTACCCTTGCCCATGGTGTGGGAGGGGATTTGGGGCCCTTTTAAAAATCACTACCAAACCCCAGCCAAAGGTTGATGTACCCAACGTGGCGTTTTCGGGCTGGGCCCCACCCGGCATTGCAAGCCACCTGTCTTTTCATGGTTCAGGGTTTTGTTTGTATTGGAATCTGCCCCATTTCGCAAATGGGTAACCTAGGCTGGGTTCTGTGGAAAAATGGGACTTCGGTAACCCCTATTGATTTGCTTTTAAGAGGGAAATTTTTCCCAGTGGTTCATAGCCTGTAAGCAAATTTTTTTAAATCCGTCTGGGAAGGTAGGAA
>NW_023639378.1:10000-12187 GCF_015228065.2 Penaeus monodon | reverse complement strand
ATTAATTTAATTTTTAAAAAAAGTTTGTTTTTTTTTTTTTTTTAAAATCTAGAGGGACATTATTCAATGATAAAGTTTTTAAACATTTTAAATATTCATTTTTTTAAATTTCAAAAAAAGGTTTTTTTTTTTCACCGCTATAACCTTAGCTATTGATTAATGGAGGTATCCTTGGGAATCGATTCTGATAAGGAAAAAAAAAAAAAACCATTCCGGCTAAAAAAAAAACCTTTTTTCTTGGATCTTAATTATCAGTGCTGAAAGAAACAAAACAACAAAAAAAAAAATCTGAAGATTTTTTTTTTTTAAAAAAAGTTTGGGAAATTTATTTTTTTCATTTACAATTCCCCTGGGTCCCCCCATTATTTACACTGGAAACCCCATTCCCAAAGTAACAGAGCATACAAAATTATTTTTTTGATTGAGCCAAAAACCTTCGTTGTAACAAAGTTTTTTGGTAGAAAAAACAAAAAACAAAAAAAGTCCCTTTAAATTTTTTTTTTTTTTTTTTTTTTAAAACAAATCACCCTACATCTTTTCCTTTTCTTCAAAAAAAGTAATAACAAAACATATAAAAATAGCTATCTTTGACTTTGAAAGGGGGGATATTTTTCAAATTCGTTTTCCCTAAAAGGGGTTTGGGGGACGGAAAATCGAAATTTGGGCCTATTTTTTAAAATCAGAAAATCCCTTCATGCTGAAAAACAGGGTATGCAGGCAGCAAAATTTAAAATTTTAAAAATCTCAGCAAAATTGCGGGGGACCTCTGTATAAAATTCTGGGAGCTGCACCATTTTGTAGCTGACCAAAAAAGTACTTGTGAGAGGTCCGAATATATGTAAAAAGGGTTTCGGTTTTTCTGAATGCCCATATTTGTGCTAAGTTTAATATATTTTGGCTTTTAAAATTCCAAAGTTTGGTTTTTTATGAGGAGACTACCCACTTTAAAAAACAGCCTAAGGGGGAAAATAAAAGTTTGTTTGGTTCATCTTCTGCAACTACTAGGGGCGTGGGTTGCAAGGAGGGGGGAATATCAAAAGTCTTACGGGTCTTCGTCCTTGCCATAAGATTAAATTTTGGATTAAAAATTTAACCAAAAACCACAGCCAGAAGATGCAAGACCCCATGGGCAGAAAAATGCGATTTTCAGTTTAAAACCCGCTATTTTACATGAAAAAAACGGGGTAAATTTTGTAATGACAAATTGTATTTACACTCTAGGTTAAAAAATGCCCATGTATTATGTGTCATACAAATATAAAAGTAAAAAACTTTGGTTTATAAGTTTATATCTTTTTGTTTATGCCCCGGGGTGTTTAAAAGTTATCTTTAAAATAGGTTTTTTCCCCCCGGAAATAGATTTGTTTACAGGAAAGAAAACCCTCTAGAATAGAAAAAAAAAAAGGAAAAAAAAAAACATAATGTCCCTATATTTGAAATTTTTGGTAAAAAGGATATTTACAAATTTCCCGAAGTTCATTTTAATTTTTACCCCAATACAACAAATAAGGGAAAAAAAATATATTGATGGTAATTTTGACGTTTTTAAAAGACGTATGGGGAAACCCCAAAGGGGAAAAAAAAAGGGTGCCCCAAACTGAAACCTTTTTAAGGGTGGGGCGCCCGGGGCCCAAAATCAGTTGGGAAAAAAAAGCCGGGAACATTGGGATGAAGGAAAGGAGTTCTTTTCCCCCGGAATTCCCAGGGAGGCCCGGGTATCTCCCGGTTTAGTGGTTTTAGGGGATAAGGTTTGGGGGGACGAGGACCCCTGAACGACCGTTCCTTTGTTTTCCCCAAAGCAGCTAAAAAACTTGAAGACCACCCGCTCCCCCTAACGCACGTAAGTAAAACGGTACATCCGAGGCATTTAATAAAAAAGGTTTGAAAAAACAACATCAACCCAAAGTCGCCTCCAGGTTTTTCCCAGCAGTAGTGGAGAAAGATTTGATTGCTGGGAAAAGTAGAAAAAAATTATGTTGGATGGGGATAATGGTGTAAAATAAAAAACCATTTTCAATATGTTAATAGATTAATATAGTTCAAAATTTTTGATATATTGTTTATACTTTATATTGGCCCCATACGTCATATTTCAAAATTCGATTGAATATATCGAATTTTAAAAAAAATGTTCCTCCTTCAGGCCCCTTTCCAGCCTTTGGAACCCCCCCAGAAAAAAATCATATT
>NW_023639378.1:0-5000 GCF_015228065.2 Penaeus monodon | reverse complement strand
TTTTGGCCGGGGGGGTTAGTTAAGGGTTGGGAAAAAAAATTTTTAAAGGGGGGAAAAGGGAAAAGGGGGGCTTTGGGAAAGGGGGGAATTATTAAGGTTTTACAATTCTCCGATAAGGCCAGAAATCCCGCTGTGAAAGTGGGCAAAGTAAATGGGGCGCCGAAAAATTGGGGGGCCAAAGGGGGGTTGGGGGGGGGGCCTTGCCCGACCCTTTCCCAAAGGGCTTCCACCGGGGGTTAATGGCAAAACTAGGGGGGTGAAAAAGAAGGGTATTACCCGCGCGAGGGGTGGGGGGGGGGGGTTTTAAGGGGTTTCAACGCTTAAACATGGGGCCAAAAAAAAGGTTTTAAAAATTTTTCTTCCCCCCCCCAAAAAAAAATGTTGAAAGGGGTTTTGGGCGGGGGCAAAGTATTTTAAACAGCTGTCCCGGGGTTGACCTCTAACAGTTAGTTTGGGATGCAAGGGTATTCAATCCCCGTGCGGACCCCCCTATCACCGAGGAACTCTTACCCTAACGAGGTTAGGAGGGCAATATCTAACTGAAGGGCGAAAGCGCGGGCATATTAAATCCCGCGGAACTGTAAAGGCTGGGGGGGGAACCATGGCAGGGTTTGCATGCAGTCTTGACTGCCACTGGCGTCTGCTTCCTTCCCCCTGACCTTTTGAGGGGCGTGGTCACCCCTCTCGGGAAAAGGGAAAAAGGGCCTTTGGGAACTGTAGCAACTACTGGGGCTTTACATGTCATTTTTTACCGGGAAAAAGGTTCCCCCCAATTCTTCTAAAAACGCATCGTATACATAAAAGGCATCAGAGACCAGCGCAGTTTTGATTCGCCGGGCAAGCCCACGGTAGTCATATTTTGGGCGTTCGAGTAATTATGGAACCCCGGGGGTTTTGCTAGACCCTACAGGATTAACCTATTGGCAAGCCTATATACGGTACTGGAGTGCTATAAAGTGGGGTGGGGCCTGTCGAACTTACCTTTTAAATTCAGGGGTGAGGCAAGGCTGTGTCCTTGAAACCAATATTTTTTTTCAACACGCATGGATGGATAATGGGCAGAGCATCCAAAGTCATGGGGACAACCCCTGGGAAAATATAAAGGTCACATACCTTGATTTTGCTATCCTCCCCGAGTTCTAAAAACCTGGGGCGGTTTTTGATGCATTTAGTAAGAGGGAAGCCTTTGGCCCACGGTTTTTCTAGCCCAAGATAAGATTCATGACTTTGAGTGCCTGTTGGGGGAACCCATTCATTGATCCTGCTTGGGTGAGGAGTTGAAGTCACAGAGACCTTTGCATACCCAGGTAGCAGCCTACCCGGGCGCAAAACCCAAAAAATCAGTCGAAATTGGCCTGGCAGCATTGCCATGAACTTGATCAACAGAATTTGGAGATGCTGGGATTTTACAGGACCAAGCTGCATTTTTTCAGGCCTTTATAATGTCGTTTTTCCTATGGAAGGGAAACCGGAGTTCTCTTGATGCTTTTTTGTAACAAGTTCCTTCGCCAAATTGGGGAACATTTTTATAGGCCCTGTGCAACCAACGGCTACACGTGAGATGGGCATGGACCTGTTATGCTAACTGGGATCCCCAAACTCAGGCTATATGGGCACCTAGCTCGTTTCTCTGTGGATGATCCATCATCAGGGGTTTTTGGGCTCTTATAGAAAAAACCCTGGGTGAAGGAGGCCAGGGGACGCCCAAAGGGGTCATGTTGTGCAGCTCGCCCAGTCCTTTCCCGAGGATTTAAAGGGGGGTGGGGGGCCCTCCCCCGGAAACTTGCCAAAAGGGAAACCCTCGTGGCGAAAGCGAAGGGGGGGTGCGACCACGCCCCCCCCCCCACCCCCCCGTCGGCTAACCCCTTTTGAGATGAAGAGATATATGTATATATTTATGAGTATATTTTATATATTTATATAATTAATAATATATATATATATAAATATAATAACATAGTTTATGTATAAAAGTATGTTTTGGTGTATATAAAAATATTAAATATAAAAAATATGGGGGTTGTGTTGTGTACAGTATATGTGGTGGGGTGTGTGTGTGGGGGTGTGTGTGTGTGGGTTGTTGTGTTGGGGTTTGTTTGTGTGTGTTTGTTTTTGGTTTTGTTTTTGGTTAATGTTTTTAAATTTTAATTTAAATAACATATACATAACATAAAAAGGGCTCCAGGGGCCCTTAGTAAATGATAGCATGTTGCCACCCCTACCACGGGGGGGGGCCTTGTACCTTGAGACTGCCCCTAAACCCAAAAAGTAGGTCGCCCTTTCCCCGGGGAAAGGTATACTGACTGTGCTAGGGAAAAAAAATTGTTCCCCACAGGTAAACTACATCCCTTAAAAAGGCATTCCCAATATGGGATAAGGGAAAGCCTAAAGAAGGTGTTAGGTGGTCCTTAAACGGGTGCTGAAAAACACTTATGGAAAGTAGCTTGTCAACCTTAAAAACTGATATCCTGATCCAATGAACTTGTCAAAATACATCAAATGGAAGGAATTGAACAATTGATAACTTCATGAAACCCCGATTTGTGCATGCCTACAGAGATTAGCCGGGGGAAATTTTTAGTTGTTGATATAAAAGTGCTCCCTAATTTTCCTCCCATAATCTCGACATAGATGTTTGTAAGATTTTTGAATAGTTGCTTCATCCATTTTACTTTGAGAGATATCAATGGTTGGCATTACCTCTGGGGGACCTTTGTGCAACCCGTCAAGGAAGGTCTGGGACTACTTCTTCTCAGGATAGACACAGTCTGTCTGAAAAGTGACCACACAGCCTTCCAAAAATTTAAAGGGACTTCCAGTACCAGTTGGTTCACCCTGTGTACGTAGATTTAATTTTGGAAAGGGCATAAAAATGGGAAACAACTACTTTCCCAAACTATAGAGGAAAGGGAATTTAACATTAAGGGGAAAGATGGCAAAAAAAAATTTTTAGGACTAGAAACCTTTTGATGCAGTAAAACAGGGGGTCTGGAAGATTTCCAGTGGTTTAAGATCACGTGCTGATCCGCACATAAGGAATTTACATTACAGCAGCATTCATTCCTAAGTAGTGGCCAGTACAATGACCATGGTAACACTGTGGTCTGAAATTGTCAAAACTGCAAAAACAAGAATTTTGTTTTATGAAAAGAAGCTTTTTTTTTTTTTTGAGCAATATCACCTCGGACTCTACAAGTTTTAGCCAAGGCCGGGTAAGTCTAAAGGAGGTAGAAGACAGACCCCCCCTTTGGGGGTAAAACAAGGAGTAATCACTGGAAAGAGTATATCTTTATACCACTTCCTGAAAAAGTGGCTTAATCATCTGACAGGAAAAAAAAAAAACAAAAAAGGCTAGATAAAACCCTGGCAGAATTCCTATGAAAAACACTTAATTCGATTCCCCTTTCCCTTTAAGCAGTAACCAAACAACACCAAAGTTGTTTCCCTGAGGACTGCAGCAGAACCTACAACAACTTGCCATTTTACGCGGGGGATGGGTCTGATTTTTAGCTCTGGGGTAAGCTGTCCCCGGAAGTGAGATTTCCCAACCAAAGAATCTCATATATCAGGAAGTACCAAAAGTTCCCGTGACCCCATTCAATGGGGTTAGGGAGGGGGCAGTGCCCTACAAGGAAGGAAATATAATCATTTCCCATCCCCAACCCGGCAAGGATGCTTCCCAAACCAAGGAAATTCAGATCAGTTTCTTTCACCATCTGCTCTGTAAAAAAAAGAGAAAATGGTAAACTGTGCTAGAAAATGAAAACTCCGACTCCATATCAATAGGGGTTGAAAACTGATACGACCACAGTTGCCTTGTGAGGATGGAAATGCTATACAAAATTCCCTTGCCAGAAAAACGTCATATTTTGGCAGTCTCTTTGACCTAAAAAAATGCTTACAAACTATTTGGGCATAGTGATGACATGTTTAAATGAGTTTTACCTCCCTTCATACAAAATTTCATTGCGATAAGATGGTTAAGTGGGAAACGTTTTAACCCAGAAGACAGACGGGAGGACCCCAAAAGGGGAGTGCTTAATGTGACCCTTTTTCCCATTGCTATGATGAAAAAAGGATTCCAAGTGCTGTTTCGTTTCCCTATGGAATGATTTCCCATGCTTTTAAGGGAAGTAAGTTTACAGGGGTTAAGGACACATGCAGGCTGCAATAAATCAATTTTTTAAGTGGGGGAAAAATACTGGCTTCAAAGTCTCTCTAAAAACAAACACCCTAGTTTTTTTTTCCCCAAAAGAGGAAGTTTTTTCCTTCCCTGTTTTTGGAGCAAACCCCCCTGCATTTATCCCAAAAGGGGGAAGTACTTGGTTTAATGTTTGACTCAAGGGTTATGGGGTGCCTCACATAAAAAGATAAGGTGAATGCTAAAAAGCACTTCATATATTGCAGGTTTTTTCTACCTGTCTTGAGGTGCAAAAAGCTAATGCTACAGACTAATTCAAACTTGACTCAGATCTGAGGCTTATTCATCTGCAATCCCGGGTGTTGGACTTTGTCATTTTGGGAAACTCTCAGAATGTACAGGGGATTTCAGTCTTCACTTTATGTTTGAGAGTGGAAACCCCCCTTTCATTATCAGGGGTATGAAAATGTTTTTTTACATGAGACTACAAAGGGTTCTGGGATCTCCAGATCGGGGTTTTAGCCCCTTTGGGACAGCTTTATGATAGGGGAATGAGAAACTTGTGAAAGATTCAATTTAATCTTATAAAGTTTTTCTTACCCCGTTCCCCTGATTTGGGCAGAATGGGAAAGGGGGAAAATTCTTCAAAAAACTTTTAAATACCAAGGATTAGAGCAGGATAACAGATGGGTTTTAAATCTGAAAATGGTTTGGGGTTTGCAGCAGGAGTGGGGGAATTGTGGTTGGGAAATCTTTTTGCAGCCTCCATCTTCACTACGTGGTACCCGAACGTCAAAAAGACAAAAAAATTTTGGGGCCTTGTGTTTTAATATATTGTGACTTTGCAGGCAAAAAGAGC